>NW_016107870.1:500883-504190 GCF_001604975.1 Cebus imitator
GAGGTCAGTGGACACGGTCACACAGAGAAGGTCAGCCCTCCACTCTATGCCAGGGACACGGTCATACTGCACAGACAATATGGCCCCCTCCACTGTCTGCTCATGTTCGCCTGGTGCACAAACATGTGTGCCCACCAGTGCCTGAGGCCCACAGCCAGAGGCTCCTCGGTCTGGCTGGCCTGCAGTAGGCCTGCATTGACGCTCTGCGGGGAGAAGGGGACGGCCTGGCTGGAGCCCAGAGCACTGGGTCACGTGAGGACTCGGGAGAAGCCTCCGTGGATGGCGTGCAGCTTCTCCCGCAGCATGGCAAAGGTGGGCCGCTCCTCGGGGCTGCCCCTCCAGCACTCCAGCATGAGCACATAGACCTCCGCCGGGCAGGTGGCTGGGCGCGGCAGCCGGTACCCTCTGGTGATCTGCTGCAGTGTCTCGTGGTTGGTCATCCCTGGGAGGCGCGGGGCAGGAGCTGCTCAGTTCTGCCTGGGGGTCCCTATGGAGGGCTCCCTTAGCTCCCCGCATCACCTGCCTGCCCTTGGCCAGACCCTTCAACCCTGAGCCGACGGCGTCCAGGACCCAGGGCCAGTGACTCCTGGGTAGATTCTGCCTCCTCCCTCCAGCTGCCTAGAGATGCACCTTCGTAGGGACACTGGCCGTAGGTGAAAACCTCGTACAGCAGGACCCCGAAGGACCAGACATCCGACTTCTGAGAGAAGACACGATAATTGGCCGCCTCTGGCGCTGTCCACTTGACCGGTATCTTGGAGCCGCTGCTCGGGGAGTAGATGTCATCCTGGGGGCAAGGGAAGGCCCCAGGTGGGGTAGGTGGGCCGGTGCCCCTCACCCATCCCCTCCAGCCGTCAGGGGCCTAGAGCCCCCGCTGACCTTGAGCAGCCGGGCCAGGCCAAAGTCGGCCACCTTGCAGGCCAGGCCATCATCCACGAGCACGTTCCTGGCAGCCAGGTCCCGGTGCACAATGCGTCGCTCCTCCAGGTAGCTCATGCCCTCGGCCACCTGGCAGGCAAAGCCCAGCAGGGGTGGCAGACGCAGGGCCCGGCCTTCAGGGCCTGTAAGAGACAGTGTGGGGCCTTATGGGGCCCAGGGCCAAAGGTGGGAGAGGCCGGCCTCCACCAGCGTCTCCTCCCCCCACACCTGAGCCTCCTCATCCCTCAGATGTGGTAAGGACCGCACGGCCTGCTGAGGCCGCAGGAAGCCCTGAGCGAGGCGGGGGAGGGTCCTGTACTCACCGCACTGACCTGGCCACTGGCCCACGCCCCTAATAAAGACCCAGGCAGAGAAGAGCCAGAGACGGGACTGGGTCCACATCCCGTGAGACCAAGACTGGTGACCAGATGGGACGGCATCCCCAGCCCTTGAACTCCAGCCCCAGCCCCGGAACCAAAAGGCTCTGGCCTGGCCCAGCCCCCTGCCGGCTGGAGGCCAGGACAGGGATGGGGTCTGCAGCCCGGGTCCCCTGCTCCTGAGAGACACTGGTTCACCCCAGAAACCCCCGCAGGCTCGGCTCTGCACCGGAAGGGAAGGGGTGGTGGCAGGCGCGCCAGGGCCCGGGGTTGGCAGGGCAGGGACTCACTGCCCAGGTAGGCCTGCAGGTTTCCCTTGCGCATGAGCTCCGTGACGATGTACACTGGCTCCCCGGCCGAGCACACCGCGTGCAGCCGGATGAGCCGCTCATGCTTCAGACCCTTGAGCGTCTGGATCTCCTTGGCGAGGTCCGTGAGCTTCATGTCGGCTGCGGGAGAGGGCACGGCTTCAGGTATGGCCCACACCACGACTGCCCCGGGGTGGAGGGTTGGGCAGCAGGTGCAGGGCCCAGCCATGGCTCAGGACCTCGGACCTCACCTGACTTGATGACCTTGACCGCCACGGGCAGGGAGCCCAGCCACAGGCCTTCCCACACCTCCCCAAAGTAGCCTTCACCCAGCTTCCTCCGAAGGGCAAATTCAGAGTGTGGCCGCTCCCACGCATCCTGCTGCACGGGGTTCTGCAGGGAGGGGACACTCAGTGCCCTGCCCACTCCCTCCAGGGAGGCCGGGCAGGGAGTCTGGGCAGGGAGGCCAGGCACGGAGGCCAGGCAAGGAGGCTGGGCAGGGTGGGCCCCTGTGCTCTGTCCCAGGCAGAGCCCCTGCACCAGGCCTGGAGCGGGCACCCCCATCCCCAGCACAAGCTCACCTCACCCTGGCCGGGACAAAGGGCTTGAAGGCCCCGCCCAGCACTGCAGGAGCTCATGGCTCTGAGGGCCTAAGTGGCACCTTTGCCCTGGCCGGATATCCATCTACACATCCTCATTACTGCCCCGGCCAGGCTGTCATTATGAGACCAGGGAAACCGGACTCCTGCCCTGGCCCTCGGCAGGGTGGCTCTTCGGGGCGGTCCCAGGGCCCGGCAGCCGCAGCCCAGGTGCAGCATCTTGCCACTGCGTGTCCTCCCACGGCTTCCACCTTTGGGACCGGGGGCAGCCTTGTGTGCCTTCCCCAGACTGGCCCCACCCTCCCGGCTGCTCGGCTGCAGAGCTGGGCACCACCACGGGTCTCCTCTCCACACCCCCAGCCCCCAGGAATCCCAGCAACCCTCAGAGATGGGCTAAGATACCCACAGAGAGCAGGGTGTGCAGGAGCCGCTGGGTGCTCTGAGGCTCCCAGGCCCAGACAGGCCCTGGAGCTGCTCCTCTGGCAGCCCCAGGGGCTTTGCGACGGGGTGGGGAGGGGCACCCAGAACAGGGCTGTGCCTTGGGCAGGCACAGGGCAGGCACAGGCCCACCTGGGGCATGCAGGGACGCAGCAGCGGGTTCTGGATCAGCTTCCAGTTGGCCTTATAGTAGGTGAGCAGCTCCTCCAGGCTGGGGAAGAGCCGGCCCTTCTGCAGATAGAGGCTGCCGTCAGCTGCCATGGAGACCCGGTAGTGGCAGATGCTGGCCTGGGCCCGGACTAGGAAGGGGTCAGAGATGGAGACCCTGCCTCTGACACGCCTCCCTGCCAACAGACCTAACTGCCCCAACCTCCCACCACAGCAGATGGTGGCCACAACCCACCTGAGGGGCCTGGCCCAGATCTAGCTGGGGACCCTGAGATGGTCAGAGCTGTGAGGAGGGAGTGTGGGCAGCTACAGGCTGGGGCAGGGCAGCAAGAGAAAAGCCCTGTTTGGAGCTTTTCTACTGATGGTGTGCAGAGTAGGCTCCTAATACATACTTGTAGAATGAATGAGTCCATGATTCAGTGAATAAAGGAATGAAGGAGTGAATGAATGAGCAAATGAATGAAAGACTAAGCCATTGAACTCATCAGTGAGTGAATGA
>NW_016107870.1:504710-540689 GCF_001604975.1 Cebus imitator
TCAGTGAGTGAATGAATGAAAGACTAAGCCATTGAACTCATCAGTGAGTGAATGAATGAAAGAATAAGCCATTGAACTCATCAGTGAGTGAATGAGTGAAGGAGCGAATGAGTGAGTTAGTGAATGAGGAATGAATGGGCAAGTGAAGGAGTGAGAATGAATGAGTGAATGAATGAATGAACAGATGAACAAAACAGTGAGTGAGCAAGTGCAGGGGTGAATTAATGAATGAGTGAATGAATGGCTGGATGAGTGACCAAATGAATGAATCAGTGAGTGAGCAACTTCAGGAGGTGACCAGCGTATCTGCTGTCGGGCCCTCAGTGGGGCCGGGTATGAATCAGGAGCCAACACTGCCTAGAGACCCCACCCCAAGGTCAAGGGCCACTGGCCTGGTGGGGACACAGCAGGAGGGGCCGCCGCAGGTACCTGACAGTGAGTAGCCCCCGAGGCTGCTCTCGCTGGGCCGGACGAGGAAGGCCCCTGGTTCGTTGGGTGGGGAGAGGAGCAGCTCCTGGGCCTGGGTCCGGCTGACCCCACTGAAGTACCAGCTGCAAAAAGCAGGTGTGGGGTCACCTTGCAGGCCCCTCAGCCAGTGGCCCTCCACGCTGTCCCCCATGCTGGCGGCAGGGCTGAGCCCGGCCTCTCAGGGAGAAAATGCCCCTGTGACAGCCAGGGTCTGCACTGCCTCAGCCTCCAGGGCCGGCCCCATCCTCCTGCCCAGCCCTGAGCGTCCTCACCTTGGCCATGGGCTATCTGTTAGCCCTGCTGGGGTTGACCTCCAGTTCCCTGTTCATAAAGTGACCACCAGCCCCAGCCACAGGCAACAATCAGCTCTGGCCACAGGCCACCAAACTCCCAGCTTCACTGAGCCCCTGTGAGGACCAGAGCTGAGGCCTGATGAGCTGCCCTAAAGCACTGCTGGGCTATAGGTGTGGCTGCACAGGGCCACAGGCACCACCTGCTGGACACGGCCCACCTGGCTCTGGCAGTTGGCTGCTGGGGTGGCCCACGCAGGGCTCTGTCCTGAGGACGCAGCCTAAGCCAGGCTGGGGCGGCCAGTGGGCGGCTGCACGGGTGCTGGGCGAACATTCAAAGCATCCTGCATCCCACGCTGAAGAACTGTGCCCAGTACAGGACAGCCCCAAGCCTATTGGACTCTGTCCAAAGAGACGCTCCCTCCAAAAAGCCAGGTGCAGGTGAGACCGCTCTGAACACAGTGGCAGGGAGCTCCCGAGCCCCCACTCCTCAGATGCCCAAACACGGGGAGCCCACACCCGGGTGTCGGGGGCGGGGCCTGCTGGGGCTCCCCTGTCCAGGTGGGCCACCCACTAAGTCACATGTACTTATTCCTGGGAGCCAGAGACACCCTTGGAAGGAAGACAGAAATGCCCAAGGCCCCACTCCACGGAGCATCTCTGCTTCCCAAGGCCAGGGCGGGGACTCCACCCCTGACTCAGCTTCCCACCCTGGAGCCTCCACTTCCGGGAGCTTCCTGGGACCCAGAGAGGGATGCCTGCCACTCCCCCACCCCAGGGCAGCACCAGAAGGAGGAAGCACAGTGAGCAGGTCTCAGGGTGGGGCTGAGGCCACCTGGGGAGTGGGATTAGGAGAGGACACAAGGCCAGCCTCAGAGTCCACGAAAGATTCAGGGCCGGGGCACAGCCGTGCCATCCTGGGCAGACGTGGCTGCTGGGACTGGGCAGGAGGGAGGATACCGTCTGGCACCCCTGCTCTGGGGACCTGGGGGGCCATGGGGCCAGCAGGAATAGAAACCGACGTGGCCAGGGCCATGGGGCTGGGCTGAGGTTGGAGGGAACGGGCAAAGCCGGAGGCAGAGAGGTGCTGGACCGGGGATGGAGAGGTGGCGTTCGGAGACGCTGGTGGTAAAACTCGAAGGCTGGACGTACCAACACATGGTACGGCACCTGGGTGGGGTCAGAGGGTGGACGTGGGTCCCCCGACATGAAACTCAGTGGGGCAACAGTCTTCGGGGAAGCTCACAGACACATTCTGGGCCAAGGGACAGCCCAGAGGCTGCCCATGTCTGTCCACATAGCTCCTCCTGCAGCTGGGGCCCCTGCCCTCTGGGGTCTGTTGGCAGGGAGACAAAACCCCCTCAGGTGAGAAGGGACCCAGGTCCCTCCCAGCACTGTGGGGTTATGGGGGTGAGACAGGTGTTTTCCCTACACATCACCAGCCTCCTCTGAAGCCCATATCAGGGCTTGGGGGTAGGGGGCGGGCCCTGCACGTGTTCTGAGATGCAGGGATGTGCCTGGGGTCTCCCCCTGGGGTGTGGGGCCGGGTGTCTGGGGCTAATGACAGCTGAGCGTGGTTAGTCGTTTAATCTCCAGCCCAGGCAAATAGTCATTATCTTTACCTATGGACAGCCCTGCCCTGCCCAGCCCTGCCCTGCCCAGCCCTGCCCACCCCAGCCCTTCCTGCCCCAGCCCTACCTGGCCCAGAGCCCTCCAGGAACTGCCCAAGGGGTCTGTCCCCATACCTGGGGTGACTGTGAGCCCCTTCCCGTCACAATGGCTGCTTGCCCCCAACCACTGCTCAGGGCAAGTGGGGCAAGTGTGGGGTGAGGGCCTGGGGTCCCTCAGAAGGCATCTCCCTGTGACTCCAGCATCACCCACCACATGCAGCCCCAGAACCATCTGTGAGTGCCAAGGGGCCCCAGGAGGCTGGAAGTGGCCCGAGGCCAAGGCTGGCCCCAGAGGTCTGCAGGGCTCAGGCCTGGCTGGGCTGGACACAGGACCAAGGCAGCTGCCCAGAGCAACCCCACTGGGCATCTCCACTCGGGGCAATCTGCCAGCCCTCTGCTCACGTGGCCTCACCCAGAGCTCCTGGAGCAGGCCCACTGTCTCACCTGGTGCCTCCCAGCCCCTGTCCTCCAAGCAGGGACCTCTCCGTGAACACTGGACTCCCTGTTGAGGGCGGGAGGGCCTGGCCAGCTGGGCAGGGTCCTGGAGTCACCGCCTGCTGGGTGCCCGGCTGGTCCAGCTCTTGTGCCCAGACCTGACCCCTCCTGCTGGAGCGACCTCTCCCTCTCGGCACTGCCGTCTTCCTGCCCCACCTGCCGCCCAGTGCCCATAAACTGTCCCTGAATGAATACCAGGATGAACGAATGAATGAACAGACAGCCATGGACACGCGATTTCCAGCCAAAGTCCATGGGCCCCAGCCTGGGGCGGGCAGGCTCTGGCTCCGATGGGAGGTACTCACGGTTGGTCTGAGAGCGGCTCCGGAGAGGCTTCGGCAACGCAGGTGATGGGCACGAGCCCCGCGCTGGGCTGGCCCGAGAGCCTGCGCGCAAAGGTGCAGCCGCCCTCATCCTCCCCGAGGGCGCAGAGCCCGTCCCCGCGGCGGACACTCGGCTTCCCGCCGCGCCGCGCCCTGAAGTCGTAGAGCGCGCGGAAGAGCTGCGGGCGCGGCGCGGGGGGGCTGCGGGGCGCGGGCGCGGGCGTGGGGTCGGCCTCGGGGTCCGGCTCGCCACCCGCCGGCCAGATTTTGTCCCAGAAGAAGGACAGGAAGGCCAGCCGCCTCCTGAGGAAGGGCTCCATGACCCCCGGGGTCACCACGCTGGGCCCATGGCCTCGCCGGCCGCCGCCATGGAGCCCCGAGGGCGCAGGAGGAACTGGCGGCGCCGGTGTCCAGCGCTCCCTGCGCCGCGTCCCCAGCCGGCACCTGCCCGTGGGGCGACGGGGACCCCGGCCCTGTGGTCACTCGGAGGCCCCCGCAAGGAGGCACACGGGGCGTTCGGGCCGGGCGTGGGGCGCAGGGCGGACACCCTGCCTCGGGCGCACCGACGGCCCCTGCACTTCTCCACCTCCAGGCGTCCCGCGAGCGCTGGATCCCCTCCCAGACCCACCGGCTGAGGGAGGCGAGGGCTGGGGCGGGGCGGGCTCCGGGAGGGGCCGCGGAGGGCGGGGCGGGCGGTGCCAGCTTC
This sequence comes from Cebus imitator, assembly GCF_001604975.1. NCBI lineage: Eukaryota > Metazoa > Chordata > Mammalia > Primates > Cebidae > Cebus > Cebus imitator. The sequence continues at coordinate 508,663 of NW_016107870.1, forward strand.
TCTCCCGCCCTCGCAAGGCCCAGGCAGGCGGGTGACTGTCCAGCCGGGCCTGGCCCTTGCCCACGGACCCCACAAGCCCGGCAGCCCCGCGCCCGCAGAGAAGGAGAGTCCAGGGAGGGCGATGCTGTCCACCACCTGCGTGGTTGCCAAGCCCGAGCCGCACTTACTGAAAATTTCCTGCTTATTTCAATGTTGCCCGGATATTTTTACACCTGATATCAGCCCCACACAGGCTCTGCGCTGAGTCTGCAGAGGCCCCAGGACAGGCGCTTGAGGGGCTCTCAGCACCCCGGCTTTCATGCTGTAAACAAGATGCTGCTTGCAGGGAGCTCGGCCTCAGGGCCGGCTTCCAGATGCCCCACGATGCCCAGTGACTGGCTTCTGGGCCAGTCAATGCCCAGGAGATACCCAGAGGCCACTCTGGGGAAGTGGAGGCTGGGGTACGAGCAGGGAGGCCAGCACATGGGGAAGGGGTGGCGGGCAAGCCCCTAGCTGGGACCTCTCCCTGGACGGTGTCAAGCCCTACATGCTGAAGCAAACCCTTGCCCACCCAGGCAGGTCCCCAAGACAGGGCAGGGTTGGGTTGGGGGAGTGAATCCCAGCAGAGCCAGGTCTAGGGTGGGGTCCTGAGGCAGGGGGTTGGGGTGGGGGCCCATTTGCAGTCTCTCCTCCCGCCGGCCCCCCTCCGGCTCCTGAGTGGGTTGGGGGGGCATCTCCAGTCTCTCTCCTCCCGCCGGCCTCCCCTCCGGGCCCTGAGGGAGAGTAGGGGTGGGAGCTGTCTGCAGTCTCTCACTCCTCTCGCCAACTTCCCAGCAGCCCCTTCAGCCCCTGGGTGGCCTTCATGGACCTCACGCCCGCCCGTCCCCACATCTCACACCCATCAATGCCCCACTACATGTGTGTGGTGGAACGCATCCATCCAACAGGGTGACCAGTGTCCAGCTGATGACAAGCCCTCTCACGCCTGCCTGTCCTGGAGCTGCAAACCGACTTCTCGGCAACCTCGCGTCTGGGGACTGGCCTGTGCATTGTGGGGTGGCAGTGACACCCGTGGGCTGGCTCTCGGCACCCCAGGGCCAAGCTGTGTCCCTGGCTGAGAGCCTGGAGCCAGCAGAGGCCCCGAGAGGCTGGACATCACCAGGCTTGGGCAGGCTCTGCCCCATAGAGAGGCATCCTTTGGCGGGGGGGTGGTGTTCAGAAATTCGAATAATTATAAATCCTGAATTGGGGGTCTTGCAGGGGCCCCGAAGCCGATGCCCACCACCTTCTCCTCCAGCACACGTGCAAGTGGGGTTTTCGCTGACCAGTTTCTTTCCTTTTACTTTTTTTTGAAACAGGGTCTCACTCTGTTGCCCAGGCTGGAGTGCAGTGGCGCCATCACGGCTCTTAGCCTCCATCTCCTGGGCACAAGCGATCCTCCTGCCTCAGCCTCCTAAGTAGCTGGGACTACAGGTGTGCACCTCCACACCCAGATGCATTTTTTATTATTTGTAGAGATGGGATCTCCCTTTTCCCAGGCTGGCTTTGAATTCTTGGCCTCATGTGATGCTCCGGCCTCCCACAGTGCTGGGACTACAGGCGTGTGCCACCACGCTCAGCAATCAGTTCTCCTAAACCCTCCCTAGGACGTTGCCCCTCCCTCCTAGAACGCCAAGGCTGCACAGCTCCAGGGAGGCCTCTCAGGGCATGGGAGGCTCCCGTGCGCACCACACCGGGGTCAGCTATTCAGGGCACTGAATGCAGACTCCTTCTGGACACTCCCTGTCCCTTAGAGCCACGGGATCGGGGCACAGACTCAGCACATTCCACGCCCAGCTGGAGCCACAGCCAGGCCTGGCCGTCAGGGTGAGGGCCCCGTTGGGCCTCTGCCCAAGCGTATCTCACCCCCGCTGCGTCATCCGCCTACAGATCAGCTCCCAGCGTCCTCCCCGTCTTCCCCTCCTTGTACCTGCCACCCTTGCACCGCACACATGCCGGGGTGAACACAGTCGGCAGGCAGCCAAGGCCGGCTTCATCCAGCTCCTCCCTAGCGGTCCTCAGAATCCTCAACCCCACAGGCCCAGCTGCCCCGTCTGCTGACTTCCAAGTTGTGCCCAAATGCCCACCCCTTCCTCACCTCACCGCCTGGTGCAGCACAGCCCAGTGTAGGGCCCCAGGACAGGTGTCCAGGTCAACAGCGCCTTCCCTGCCTGCTGGGCACTCCCCCGTGACCTCACCTCCTCCCTCAGCCCTAACAGGGAGGTGGCAGAGGGGAGTGAGGAAAGGGGCCACGGTCAGAAGACTGGGGCTTGGCCTGGGAAGGTTGCCCACGCCTGCAATGCCAGAATTTGGGAAGGCCAAGCAGGAGGATCGCTTGAGCCCAGGGTTCAAGACCAGCCTGGGCAACACAGTCAGACCCCCCCCACCCGCCGTCTCTATTTTTTTTAAAAAAAGAAAAGGCCAGGAGTGGTGACTCACACCTGTAATCCTAGCACTTTGGGAGGCTGAGGTGGGTGGACCACCTGAGGTCAGGAGTTCAAGACCAGCCTGGCCAATATGGTGAAACCCTATCTCTGCTAAAATACACAAATTAGCTGATCATGATGGCAGGAGCCTGTATAATCCCAGCTACTTGGGAGGCTGAGAAGGGAGAATCGCTTGAACCCAGGAGACGGTGGTTGCAGTGAGCCAAGATCAAGCCACTGCACTCCAGCCTGGGCAGCTAAATGAGACTCCATCTCAAAAAAATAAAAAGAAAGACAGAAAAAAAGACCAGGGCTGGAGTCCTGCTCTCAGACTCACTGGCCACATGACCTTGGGCACACAGTGCTGAACCGCCCCATGCCTCAGTTTCCCCATCTTAGCACTGAGCTTACAACAGCTGTGAGGACACAGATCAGGAGGATGGGGTGCAGGGCAACCCCAACCAGGTCTGTGTGTCTGGAGGACACAGCTCTGAGGGTGTCAGTGGTCACAGTGCACCCTCCTCCCCAACGACTGTGGCCTCACTAACCCAGCCTTCACCATCCTCAGGCCCAGGGAGGCTCTGTCCACCAGGGACGCCAGACCCAAAGTGCTCACTGCCCATGCCCTTGTGGCCACAAACAGGGCTGGGAGCGACTGAACCCAGAGCTGATCCTGGCACCCTGAAGCACTGCCAAGCAATGAAAAGAAGGAACTGTGGGCGCCCGCACGGAGGGGGTTATGCTGAGCTCAGGAAGTCCATCCCAAGGCTGCATACTGAAGGCCCATGTGGATAGAACATTCTTTTTTTTTTTTTTTTTTTTTTTTTGAGACGGAGTTTCGCTCTTGTTACCCAGGCTGGAGTGCAATGGCGCGATCTCGGCTCACCGCAACCTCCGCCTCCTGGGTTCAGGCAATTCTCCTGCCCCAGCCTCCTGAGTCGCTGGGATTACAGGCACACGCCACCATGCCCAGCTAATTTTTTGTATTTTTAGTAGAGACGGGGTTTCACCATGTTGACCAGGATGGTCTCGATCTCTTGACCTCGTGATCCACCCGCCTCAGCCTCCCACAGTGCTGGGATTACAGGCTTGAGCCACCGCGCCCGGCCCAATAGAACATTCTTGAAATGATGAGACAGAGACGGAGAGACGGGCGGCAGGAAGCACGTGGCCATAAAGAACCTGTCAGGCCTCCTGGCGTGGCACCGCGCTGCGTCTGCACCGGCATCAGGGTCCTGGTGTGATCGCGCACAGCAGGCCTGCAAGATCCTCCCATGGGAGGTTGCGTGGAGGGAAACGGGCCCTCTGTGTTACAACCGCGGCTGAAGTTACAATTGTCTCAAAATTAAAAGTTTAATTTTATTATTATTATTACTATTTTTGAGACAGGTCTCTCTGTCTTACTGCACCCAGGCTGGAGTGTAGTGCTGCGATCTCGGCTCACTGCAACCTCCACCTGCTGGGTTCAAGGGATTCTCCTACCTCAGCCTTCCACGTAGCTGGGATTACAGGCACGCGCCACCACAACCGTCTATTTTTTGTGTTTTTAGTAGAGATGGGGTCTCACCTTGTTGACCAGCTGGTCTCGAACTCCTGACCTTAGGTGATCTGCCTGCCTTGGCCTCCCAAAATGCTGGAATTACAGGCGTGAGCCACTGCACCCAGCCATTATTATTCTTTTTAGAGACAGGGTCTCCCTCTGTTCCCCAGGCTGGAGTGCAGTGGTACCATCTCAGCTCCCTGCAGCCTCGCCCTCCCAGGCTCAGGTGATCCTCCAGCCTCAGCCTTTCAAGCAGCTGGGACCACAGGTGCACACCACCACACCCAGCTAATTTTTAAAATTATTTGTAGAGACAGGAGTCTCTCTATCTTGCCCAGGCTGGACTCAAACTCCTGGCCTCAAGGGATCCTCTCACCTTGGCCTCTCAAAGTGCTGGGATTATGGGCCTGAGCCACTGAGCCCAGACAAAAGTTTAATTTTTAAAAATTGGATGGGAAATCAGAAATCGAAAGCGGGTAGGATGGAGCCCAGGAGAGGGCAGAGGTCTGGGACCTGCCTGACCCCAGAAGAGGAGGGGGGCTGCTCTGCTTCTCTGTGGGTGGACTGCGGGGCTGGGGGTAAGGGGTCAGACAGCACCCCCTTCTCCAAACAACCCAGCTTTGAGCCCTAAATAACAGTAACAACAATATTGAGTTCCAGCCCAGGCAGGGAGGGCAGGGCAGAAACAGCACCCAACAGGACTGGGCACGGGGCTCATACCTGTGATCCCACAGGATCTGAGACGCAGGTGGAGGATCACATGAGCTCGGGGGGTGGAGGCTGCAGTGAGTGGGTGACAGGGCAAGACCCCATTTCAAAAGAAACACCCACACGCATCCGCTTCCTCCCAGGCCTAAACCCTGGGGCCTCCCCACACCAAGGGAAAGTTCTTCCAGGGTGGGGTCACCAGAGGAGGGGGGAGGCTCAGGTGGCAGAACAGCCTGGGAGGGACTCAGGGACGTCCATCCTGGGAGAGGCCCCAACACTGACCTCTCTGGGGGTGGAGACGAAGAGGATGGAAAGGGCATCCTCTTCCAGCATCTTCCTGAAGGTGAAGCAGGTGCCCCTTGGGGTGTCTGAGACTGACTGTGACCCTAGGAGACCCCCCAGCTAGCTGGAGGGTGCTGTGGGGGAAGGGGAGGATCCCAGAGGCCTTGAGCCCAACTGAACGGACACGGATGGGACCAGATGGGCCTCAGAGGTTCTCTGCAGGCCTCTCTGGAGCTATGGAGACCCCATTTATCCACAGTCAGGTCGGGGCCCGAGCTTGGGCAGCCCCTTTCGGAAGGAGCCTGCGGTGGGCCGACCCTGTGGTGGGAGGAGCCCATGGTGGGAGGACGCTGTAGTGGGAGGAGCCAGTGGTGGGAGGGGCCATGGTGGGAGGGGCCGTGGTGGGAGGAGCCCCCTGGTGGGAGGAGCCTGTTGTGGAAGGAGCCCCACGTGGGGCGGAGGCTTGGTGGGGCGGGGACTTGGGGGCGGAGCCTCGGTGGGAGGAGCCTCGGGTGGAAGAAGCCCACCCCGGTGGCGGGGAGCCTTGGTGGGGCGGGGCCTTGGGGCGGAGCCTTGGTGGGAGGAGCCTCGGTGGGAGGAGCCTGTGGTAGGAGGTGCCCGCGGCGGGCGGGGCCGCTCCTCTCCCTGTCCGGGCACTGGGTGGTCCATCCGCCCGCCAGGTCACTGGTCCCTTCCTCTCTCCCAAATTCCTCCGAGGGATTCCCGAGGATTGCGCCCGGATTGAGGGATTGGGGAGGAACCCCCCCCCAGTCACCCGCGGCTCCTGCGCCCCGCCGGAAGCCGGGGAGGGGTGCGTGGCGAGCGCTGTGCCCGCGGAAGGGCTCCGGGACGGGCGTCTTTCAGGAGGAGCCGCACTTGGAGCCCGGCTCTCGGACCAGCCACCTGCGGTGGCCCCCCAGGTCGGGGACGCGGGCCCCCAGAAGTCTAGGGCTCCCCAGCAAGCGAAGCGTCTGGAAGATTCCTGGGATCGGGGTCCTGGGTCCCCGCCCCCGGGCCGCAGCGTCACAAAGGCCCTGGTCCCCGGGGCAACCCGCAGAGCACCCGCGAGGGAGGCTGGACTCTGGGAAGTCCGCCCGGCTCGGCTTCGGAGGCAGGGCAAGTGGGCCGGGCCTGGGGCGGTGGCGGAGGCTGTGAGAGGAGGGCGGGGGTCTCGGAAAGGAAGGGGCAGGGGCGGGCAGAGTGCAGGGGAGGTGGGCCCGGGCCTGGGAGCCGAGGGCAGTGGAGTGGAAGGGGGAGGGCGCGGGGACCTGGTGGTCCTGGGGAGGCGGGCCTGGCACCGGGGGTGTGTTGGAACCAGGATGGTCTCAGAACCGCCTTCAGAGGTTGACGACCAGCTCCTCTGGGATTTCCACCTGGGAAGCGTCCCTCAGAATTCCCTCCAGCCTCCAACCAGGGCAGGGCGTAGGCCTGGGGTCCTGGCCTCCTGCCCTCAGCTTGCACCTCACCCCGGGCACACTCCCTGCTGTCCCTAGGGGGCTCAAGGGTTGCCCCTTTGAGTATGAGGCAGACGTGGCTTGATGGTCCCCGTGTGGCCTTGGGGAAGTCACACACACTCACTGCTTAGTTCTCATTTGCGGTTCAGGTTTGTCCAAGGCCCAAGTGGCTGTGACAACCTGAGATCCCCAGTGTTGCTGGGAGCCAGGGCGACGGCCAGAGACGCTGCTTGCTCTCCAGGGAGCTGCAGCAGAGCCTGGGGCCGCAGCTGCACTCACCGGTGCACCACGGACAGAGCTCAAGCTTGGCTCAGCAGCTGGGCTCAAGCCCTGGATGAGAGCAAGCACCAAGCTTCTTAGCCTCAGGCTCCTTCTGGGAAATGGGGTGACAGAATCCAGCCCCTTCGTGGGGTGTTGCTTGTGGAGTCCGTGAGCTCACCAGGCACAGGATCCCCAGTCCACAGCGAGGGAGGAGGACTGCTCCTCCAGGCCCAGGCCTGGCTGCCCTCCTCCCACGCTGATCGGTCAGCTGGCCTCGTCTTTGGTGAGGCACATCTCTGTTCTGCAGCTGCGGTGAGATGTGGAGAGTCCCCAGGGAGCACCGGAGCGGGAGGATGGCCCACGAGTGTCCCCAAAGGTGGTCCTATGCTGCGTAAGACCTCGCTGTCTCCTCTCCACAGCCCCATAGGACCCCCTTTCAGCACTGGCGCTAGGAAGCGGGACCCTTGCCCAGCACTGGGGGGTTCTGCCCCGGCGGTTCTGGCCAGAAGCCTGCAGTCCTAGCCTTTCCTATTCCGTCCTGCAGGCTGCTGTTTGTCAGTAGAGCTTTTCGCCCCTCTGCATAAACTGCGTCCAGATCCGTAGCCTGCCCACCCAGCCCTCCAGGCAGCCTCTTCCCAGAGAGTTGTGCCCCCGAGGAAGGACAGAGGCCCAGCATGGGGGCAGTGGGCTGAAGCCATACCTAAGGGAGCTGTGGCCTGGGGAGGCCAGCCCAGCTGACACCCAGCCCTCCCCCCAGCTACCGGATGATGAGTTCCCACGTGGCAGGCCTGGGCCTGGACAAGATGAAGTTGGGCAGTCCCCAGTCCCTTCTGGACCAGGAAGAGGCGGATGACCAGCAGCTGCTGGAGCCGGAGGCGTGGAGGACCTACATGGAGCGCCGAAATGCCCTGCGTGAGTTCCTGACCTTGGACCTGAGCCCGCACCTGCTCAAGCGCCACCATGCCCGCATGCAGCTGCTACGGAAGTGCTCCTACTACATTGAGGTCCTGCCCAAGCACCTGGCCCTGGGCGACCAGAACCCGCTGGTGCTGCCCAGCGCCGTGTTCCAGCTCATTGACCCCTGGAAGTTTCAGCGCATGAAGAAGGTGGGCACGGCGCAGACCAAGATCCAGCTCCTGCTGCTCAGGGACCTGCTGGAGCAGCTTGACCACAGTCGCGCTGAGCTGGACGCCCTGCTGGAGTCGCCCGACCCGCGGCCCTTCCTGGCCGACTGGGCGCTAGTGCAGCGGCGGCTGGCGGAGGTGTCGGCCGCCATGGACAGCTTCCTGACCATGATGGTGCCGGGCCAGCTGCACATCAAGCACCGCCTGGTGTCCGACGTTGGGGCCGCCAAGATCCCGCACATCCGGCTCATGCTGAGCACCAAGATGCCCGTCATGTTTGACCGTAAGGAGTCGGCGGCCCACCAGGACTGGGCCCGGCTGCGCTGGTTCGTCACCGTCCAGCCGGCCACGCCGGAGCAGTACGAGCTGCGCTTCAGGCTGCTGGACCCGCGGACGCAGCAGGAGTGCGCCCAGTGCGGCGTCATCCCTGTGGCGGCCTGCACGTTCGACGTCCAAAACCTGCTGCCCAACCGCTCCTACAAGTTCACCATCCAGAGGGCTGAGAGCGCCACGCTGGTGTATGAGCCGTGGAGGGACAGCCTGACCCTGCAGACCCAGCCGCGGCTGCTGGAGGGGCCCGGTCTCAGCCACACCATCCGAGAGGTGGTTTTCTAATATTTATCCACTAATAAAGAGGAGTGTAAATGCACATACAGAATTAAAGAAACAAACCTATTTACGTTTGAAAGGCAGCCACCAGTGTTTTTCCTGGCTCGGAACATGAGACCTCAGCCCAAGCTCAGGGGCAAGGAGGCCTCCCTGGTGGAGGGAGCGTTTTCCTACCCCTCCCTGTGTCCAGTGGAAGCCCCAGGCCCTCTGCTTCTGCTCTTCCCCAGGGGGACCTCCAGGCCAGACCTCCCAAGACAGCTGACCTGGGAGCTGGAAGAGCCCTGACACCGGTGGCCACCTCCAGTGACGAGAGCTGCTTCACAGGGGCTCTGCCATCCTGGCCCCGGGCCCTCTTTGCCACCCCCATCGTCGTGACCAGGCTCGGCCTTCCTTGCCTGAGGTGCTGGGGGGCTCCCTCGGGGGAAGACACTCCTAGGCTGTGGCGCCTCCCGTCACCCCCTGCCCAGCCTCACGTGCCCGAGGAGGCAGCCACACCACCCAGGGCCCCTGGCTGTAAGCAGCTCAGCTGAGCCTCCCATGCCCCACCCCCACCTTTTGTTCCTCAAGGGCCCCCCACCCATCCCGCTCCCTCTCTTCTCCAGGACTGGGGGCTTTTGCTAGGCACGCAGCCCCTGCTTCCCCTGACCACTCACCTGCAGGGCTCCAGCTACCGCTTCCTCCCAGAAGCCTTCCCTGGCTGCAAGCTGGTGAGGCCCCCAAGTCCCCTTCCTAGAGGTGCCTTCTCATCCTCCACACCGTCACTTCTCAAGCTATTGCAAAACTATTGTCTGTTTCATGATGGCCCATGAATAGCCGTGCTCTTCAAGGCAGGGCCAGTCTAGCTCACCAAGGAGGCCACGGTCCTGGGGACTCCATGCTCCGCTCCTCCCTCCACAGACGCCCGGAATCTCTTTTCCCACGGTGACCATAGCCCTGGCCAACATCTGACCCCCCAGCTGGCTCTGGGAGGCCCTGCTGTGCCTAGGGGCACCTGGTGTCACAGGAGCTTCTGTGGACATGGCCACAAATGGGTCAGGTGCTGGGGGAGCCTAGTCCACAGCGGCCGGGGATTCGAGGAGCAGCTTCAAAGGGGGGACTAGCAGGACAGTCAAGGCTAGTGGCCTCAGGGACTTTGGACTTGGCCAGGCTGGGGACAGAGTGCAGCAGCCGGGGGCCACCAGAGCAGCTCCAGAGCCGTGGCCTGCCCTCAGCACACCAGGCACCAGCCCTCCTCATGCCCAAGACACCCTCCCCATGCCCAGACTCCCTCCCCACGCCCGAGACTCCCTCCCCACGCCCAGACTCCTTCCCCACTCTGAGACTCCCTCCCCACGCCCGAGACGTGTCGGAGCCACCGCCCTCCCCACGGCCCTCCCCATGGCCCTCCCCACGGCCCTCCCCATGGCGCTCTGCAGCTGGCCCTGGACGGCCTCCATGCTGTGTCCCAAGCACAACCGCCACCCACTTTTGCCCCCCAGCCAGGCCTCAAAACATGCAGAAGCGAGAAGAGCTTTCAGAGTGGTCTTCATCATTAAATTAATATCTAATCACATAATTCAAAGATATAAAAATTGGAATGTAGAAGATGGGGCAACCCCTCCCTCAGGACTGGAGGGGCAGCAGGGGCAGAGCTGCCCTGGGGCAAGTGGGTGTTGCTGGGTCCCTCCGGGGGGGGAAGGCTGAGAAACCAACAGCTAAGCAGGCTGTCCCGCAAGGCTCGGTCCGGGTGGAGCGTCGTCCTGGCACCGGCCCCCGAGCCCGCTGTGCAGCCCACGGGAAGATGACAGGACTGGTTTCCACGTTTTGGAGGGCCGGGTGTAGCGACGTGGACCCTGGCTTTGGGCCGCCCTCCAGCAGCCCTTGAAGGACACAGGCAGTGGTGGTGGGAAAAAGGCCCCCTCTGCCAGGGAGGCCCCCTTGCCCTGAGCTTGGGTTGAGGTCCCTGTTCCAGTAAAAAGGATACTGGCTTTTTTTTTTTTTTTGAGACGGTCTCAATCTGTCGCCCAGGCTGGAGGGCAGTGGTGCAATCCTGGCTCACTGCAACCTCCTCCCCCAGTGATTCTCCTGCCTCAGGGTCACAAGTAGCTGTGATTACAGGTGCCCACTGCCATGCCCAGCTAATTTTGTATTTTTGGTAGAGATAGGGTTTCACCCTGTTGGCCAGGCTGGTCTTGAACTCCGGACCTCAGGTGATCTGTCTGCCTCAGAGTGATTCAGGCGTGAGCCACTGCGCCCGGCAGGATGCTGGCTCTTTATTTAAATAGAAAATAAATTTGAACTCCACAGACACTATCCAGGGTAATCACAGATGGTGTCCAAAGGTCAAAGGGCAGTCTCCACAGGGTTTCCTTCCTGGTTCTGAGACTTCCCAGTGAAGGCAGAACTTCTTTGCGCTGGTCCCAAGGAAACTCTTCTTGGCCACCCTGAGAGGTGGTCCTGTCCCCGATGTCCAGGAGAAGCAGGGGTGTGGAGACTGGCCGTCCCCTTTTCTCCTCCCAAGTGCGCCCACTTCCCGCCCCACAGAGACAGGCAGGCTGATGAGTAGGTGTCGAGGTGGCGGGCTGGGGTGCTGGGCTTTCCCTCCCAGTCTTGGAACGGTGCTGGTGGGGAGGGCTCTTCAGGAAGGCACAGCTGGCCTTCTCCGGACGCGCACCTGGCTGGCAGGCACAAGGCTCTGCTGATCCTCGCAGAAGTCCAGGAGGCTACGCCAGAGGGGACAGCAGCGCAGGAGGAGGTGGTCTCCTGTGCACATGGAAGTCAGGCAGGAGTCAGGCGGGAGTGAGGCAGCTCCCCGGCCCCAGCCCCGGCCCCACCTGCTTGCCCACCAGGGAGGAGCCCAGCCCCACCCTCACCGATCAGGCAGAGCCCCTCCTGTGCCCGCGTGAAGGCCACGTTCACTTGGTTGGGGTCCACAACAAAGCCCAGGAACTTCTTGAGCCAGCTCTTGGTCGGCCGCTGGTCCAGGTCGCTCTTGGCGCAGGTGCGGACGGTGCTCACCAGCACGTAACGCCACTCGCTCCCTGCGGGGCAGGGCGTGAGGCTCTGTGGCTACCGCGCCCACCCTCCTGGCCCCCCAACAAGCCCCCAGCCTCACCCTGGCTCTTGGTGATGGAAGACACGACCACCCCGGCGATGCCCTCTCGCAGAAGCGCCTTGCTGATTTCAGAGGCCTGCGCATTGTAGGGTGTGAGGATGGCGAGGTCCTCGGGTTCCACTGTCCTCCCCAGGGTCAGCTGCTTGGTGATGCGGACCTGAGGGGCCAAGGGGACAGTTGGAGTGGAGCCTGGTGCCTCTCCTTCCCTGCCTCACAGGCACAGACACTCACCACCTCAGCCACCTCCTCCAGGTTGGCCTTAGAGTTCTCATTCCCTTCGTCCGTGGATACCAGCAGCCTCCGCTCGTGGCCCTGCATGTAGCCAAAGATGACAGGGCAGCTCTCCTTGCCGGCATGGCCCAGGACACTGGGAGGCCGCCTCAGGCCCTGCCACGTCTTCAGCCTGCTCTTGTAGAATGCCACGGAGGGGAAGGCACAGATGCCCTCATGCTGCAGGCAAGGGTGTGCCCGGTCAGAGGCGCCCGACCTGCCACTCAGTCGGGCTGTGGCCCCCAGTGGCTGCACATGGGCTGGGGGCTGAGTGTGGGGGGGTCCCCACCATGCAGTACTGGGTGTCCACTGCACATGGGCTGGGGTTAAGCGGGGGTCCTCACCATGCGGTACTGGGTGTCCAGCATGTGTGCATCCCCGTGGTACCTCTCGAACAGAGACCGGTCCAGACCCAGATTTTGCAGCTGCTCATTCTTGACCACAGGCCGCAGCTGCTTGTGGTCTCCGAGGAGAACCACCTGGAGGAATGGGCAGGCCAGGCCCTGACAATCCTAGACCCAGAGGGACCCTAGCCGCACACGACACTCACGTCTGCATACACCAGGTGCCCAGGGTGGGAGACCATGCCAGGGACGCCTGCCCGTGGTACCCACAGCCCCCCTACCAACCTTCTCAGCCTGTGGGAACTGCACCAGGGGGATGAGGGCTTCAGGCTCCGTGGCCATGCCCGCCTCGTCAACAAGGATCTGCCTCACGTCCAGGGTTTTCAGGCTGGGGGAGGCTGCGCAGGAGCAGGTGCAGACGATGACCTCATGCCGGTCCAGCTCGAACTTCCGAGCATTCCACATGACCTTCTTGTACCTGACGGGGACACTGCCTGTCACCCCGGGGTGCCACGCGGCGGGCAGCTCTACCCTCCAGCCCCTGCCACTTACAAAGCCAGGTCCTCCCTGGAGAAGACTTCCCCTCTCTGCAGCCGGGCGTCAAAGGCCTTGATTTCTGATGAGTACGGGTTGGCAGCCTGCCGGATCCGGTGGTGCAGGGTGATGCTCCTGGGGGGCAGAGCTCCGTGAGCCCCGTCCACGCAGGGCAGAGCTCCGTGGGCCCCGTCCACGAGGGGCAGAGCTCCGTGGGCCCCGTCCACGCAGGGCTGTCTGGACAGCCCGGCCCCACTCCACCAAAGCCTAGAAGACAGTGGGCGCACCTGAGGCTCTGGTTGGGCCTCCCCTCCCGGGGGCTCTTCCTGAGCAGGTTCCTGCTGCCCACGTGCGGCGCTGGGAAGTCGCTGGCCTCGGCCTGCTCGCTGTACACGCGGAGGGGCTTCAGCTCCAGCCTTCTCAGGAGCAGTCCTGGGGGCAGTCAGTGGACGTGAGTCCTGCCCGGAGAGCCAGCACCCTGCAGGCCCCCCGCCTACCCCGCACACCTGCCAGGACATCCACCGACTTGTTGGAGGGGCCGCAATATAAGATGCAGGGACCCCCCAGCCGATTCTCCCCCGCTGGGGGGGCTCCGAGCTGCACTTGCTCCTGGTTTGATTTATGAAACCAGAACACGATGTGAAGGCCCACGACCGTCTTCCCTGTACCTGCAGCCGATGAACAGGAGATCATAGCCCACCCCCGGGGTCCCTGTGCCCCAAGGCAGCCCAAGGCAGCTTTCGGCCTCCTGGCGTCAGCCCTACCTGGCGGGCCCTGAATGACCATGAAAGGCTTCTCCAGAGCCTCCCTGACAGCCCGGTTCTGGCTGGGGTTCAGCCTGTGGCGGCCTCCGGGGATGTCAAAGGTCTGGCGCTCCAGGAGCCTGCTGGGGATCACTGAGAGGGGCGGCCTCCCTGAGCACTGGTGCAGGGTGGGGCTGGGAGCCTGAGGGGAAGCCGGAGGGGCAGGGCAGGCCTACCTCTGCAGACGGGCTGCGGGGTGGGCCAGCCCAGGGCAATGCTGGTGACCAGGGGGGAGGCGTCATCCAGCCCACGCACAGCTTCCTCCTTGCGGCTGGGGGTGAAGGCAAACACTGGAAAACCAACCAGGCTCCCAGGAACAGGGCTGCTGCCCTCGAGGTCCTGCTCCTGGAAGGGAGGATCCCAGCGCGGCCCACCCAGCCCCACCTCGACCGTGGAAGCCACTCACAGATCAGGAAGCTGCTTGGGCAGCAGCTCGACAGTGAACAGGGTCCCCGGCCTCAGCACCTCTTCTGGAACCTTCTCCATGCCCATGCGGTGGACGAAGAAGTGTACCCGTCTAGGAGCCTCCTGCCGGTCAGCCCGGTGCTCCTGGTCCCTGTCATCCATCAGCCCGTGGGCCACCCAGGTATAGGTGCCGGGGTCGACGTTCAGGCCGGGGCCGAGGCTGTGGGGTCCGGGGGGCGGGCTGGCCGTGGATGCCCGCAGCCCCTCCAGCCGGATGCAGAGGTAGCAGCCGCCGAAGTTGATGTCGACATGGTTCTCCTCCAGGAAGGCGGCCTCCAGGCAGAAGGTGCCCTGCAGCTGCCCCTGCGGCGTCCGCGACTTATCCCACGAGATGCTCAGGTGCTGCAGTGTGACAGAGTCATTCTCGGCCACCGCCCCGGTGACTGATTCCAGGGCGCAGAACGGCTCCCACACGCAGGCGTACTCATCCACGTCGCGGTACCGGTCCTGCGGGGCCTGGTACGTGTGGCCCAAGAAGCAGTCTCCAGGCCGCTCCACATGCTCCAGGCAGAGGCTGAAGCTGGGCGCTACGGTCCAGAGCTGCAGGCTTGGAACCAGGAAGCCGTGCTGCAGCCTGGCGCCGAGCTGCACCTGCAGAGTGTCCCCGCTGCCCAGCTCCCGGGCCACCTCCAGGAAGTGGCCGCAGCGGCTCCGCTGCACCTGCGCCAGCTCCCGCCGCCGGGGCTCCTCTCCCTTCTTCTGGATGAGGGCAGCCGCCTCCGGCCAGTGCTGCCGCTCCACCAGCGCCAGCAGCTGCTTCCACAGGGCGGCGGAGACGGCCCAGGTGTGTGGGTCCAGCACGGGGCCAGGCGGCGGCGAGGGAGGGCTGGAGCTCCACACGGAGTAGACACGGCGCCGCCACAGGAGCTGCAAGCCCGGCCGGCCCACCAGGGCGTGGGGTTGCTCCGCCAGCTGCAGGGAGGCGTAGGGGACAGGGCAGGGATCAGGCAGTGTCTCCCGGTTGCCGGGGAAGAGCAGCCGGAAGCAGCGGGATCCTGCCTCCACGTCCACGACGAAGCCCAGCTTGTCGAGAGCCTGGGCCTTGAGCTGCACGGCCAGATGCAGGCTGCGTGCCCGCCGCTGGTAGCTCTGGGCCAGCGCGTGCTGGAGGCTGAAGTCCTGGCAGAGCCCGTCGATGTCCCTGGCAGAGTAGGCAGAGCCCCCGCAGCCCAGCACCTGGAGGATCTGCCGCTGCAACACCAGGTCCATGTACCTCCGGATGGGTGAGGTGGCCCAGGTGTACCAGTCCACCTGCAGGGAGTAGTGGCCGCCCCGCTGCCCGTCGCCCCCCCGGCCACTGCGGACGAACACTGAGCGCTCCAGGGCCTTGCGGAAGTCACGGCCCGCAGGAGCCAGGAACGGGTGCATGTCGTCCGTGGCGATCAGTTCCACCATCTGCTCATAGTCATGGGTGCGGGCGGCAAACTGGACCTGCTTCCAGAGGGAGGTCAGGAGGTGCAGCCACAAGTCAGGGGGGCCGCCGTCACCGCTGCCACCGCACAGGTGGTGGCTGAGGTGCAGTGACAGGGGCGCCCGCTCCCCGTGCTTTTCACGCACGGCCTCCATCTGCTGGCCACGGGGCGCCGGCTGCCGCCGCAGAGGTGTGACCACCCGCGTGCACTCGCTGCCCACCAGGAACTCAGCCGCAAGCCTGTTAAACTGGATCATGTACTCCTTCACCATGAGGTGGGCCGCGCGGAAGCCCAGGACACTCTCCTCATCTGGCTGCTCGTAGAAGCGGTCGGACTGTAGGCGGCCACGACGCAGCTGCCGAGAGAAGTAGCATGCGGCCACGACGCAGGCGTCCACGGAGTCCAGGCAGGCCGGCAGCTCGTGGCCGGCGCCCGGGTGCCGCCTGATCACCTCCTCCGCCTCCTCGTAGGACAGCTGGCGGTCAGAGCAGACCACGGAGGGTGCAAAGCGCAGACTCTTCAGCCGGCCGCTGGCCTTCTCCAGAGTGAGGAACAGGGAGAGGGCCAGGCGGTCCTGGCCCGGCAGGAGGCTGAGTATGTCCTGGCAGAGGCCGGCTGGCAGCATGGGCACCGGCTCACTGTCAGGGGCGTAGAACACCGCACCCTGCCTTCGGGCCTCCACGTCCAGCGCCCCATCCCGGGGCACAAAGCTGGCCACGTCGGCGATGTGCACGGCCACCTCACACCTGGGGCCCAGGTCCCGGACGCTGAGGGCATCGTCGAGGTTGCAGGCGCCCTGGGGGTCCACAGTGAACGTCAGGAAGGCGCGGCAGTCCTCTCGGCGGCCGGCAGCCCGGCCAAGCTCCGTGTGGTATTTCTGCAGCGCCTTGGCGGCAAGGGCCAGGTCCAGCGGGGGCGTCCTCAGGCCGTACTCCAGGCCGAGGATGCGGAGGCCCTGCTCCCAGGTGCTGGCCTCGGGCAGCACCTCGCGGACGATGCCCAGCGGGTAGTAGAAGCCGGATCGCCACAGGACGATGTGCACCCAGAAGAGCCGGCTGTGCCAGGCCTGGGCCGGGAGCCTCTCCACCCCCACACGCTGCAGCCGACCCTTGAGGAGGCTGTAGATGGGCACCTGTGACGGGTCCTTCAGCTCCGCCACGAAGATCTTGGTGACGGAGCCGTTGATGGGCACCATGATGCGTGGGTCCCAGGCGTCCATGCGGCACACGAACGTCAACTCGCACCGCCGTCTCTTCAGCACGCCCACCACGCGGCCCCGAAGCCGCCCCTCGGGGGCCCCGTCACCCGAGAGGAGCTGCACCAGCACCTCATCGCCGGAGAAGGCCATCCCACAGTCCAGGCGGCCCCTGACCAGGATGGGGCCCGAGGGGGCGTCGTCCAGCGGGATGGCGGAGGCCCGCTCGAAGGTCTCCTGCAGGAAGGTGCAGCGGCAGTACCGCCCCGGCACCGAGCGCAGCAGCTTCCGTAGTGTGCCCGGGGGTAGGTTCTCATACAGCCGGGCCTGGCGCGGGGACTCAGGCGTGGCGACTGTGTCCAGCAGCCCATCCTCCCCAACGGTCACCATCACCTTCCGGCTCTCGTCCAGAAGCTCCTGCAGGATGCTGTCACCGGCGTTGAGCTCCCCGTCCAGCGGCCAGAAGTCAGCCTCTGCGTCCTCTGGCTCCGTGGACTCCACGCCCTCCGCAGCGGTGGCTCCTGCTGCGCTGGTCCCAGGCTCCACATCCTCCACCGCGTCTCCCGCAGGCGCTGCCCTGGCCTCCGTCTGCACTGTGGTTGCCGTGGGGCCACGGGACGCCGAGTTCAGAGCCCCTTCTCTTGGCTCTGCCTTCACTGTGGCCGTCCCCACAGCGGCCAGCTCCTTGGCCAGGTGTCCCATCGGCTCCGCGGCCCCAGCCTGTGCGCCTCGGGGGGCCCAGCGCCGCCTCTGGGCCACACCCTGCTCTATCTGCTCCATGGACAGACCCTCGGGGCAGACGCTGTGCTTTTCCACGCACTCACGGATGAAGCTCTCCCAGAGCTTGCCACAGGCCCCGCAGGAGCAGAGGGCCACGGCGTCCCCCACCACCACCAGCTGGGACTGGGCGCGTGTCAGGACAGTGTTGAGCACCCGGGCGTCGGTGAAGAACCCGGGGTCCGGCGCGCCGGGGCTGAGCAGGCTCTGGCAGGTGTGCACCGTGCTCAGCACCACCACCCGGAACTCCCGCCCTGCAGGGGACACACACGGTCAGGCTGAGCCGGTGGGACGGCGGGACCAGCCCGGCTCCGGCTGATGCCAGGCTGAGGAGCGGGCCGAGACCCCCGGGACATCCTGTTGAGGCAGCTGGCAGCACCGGGCCCCACTGGTCACCCACCTGGCAGGATCTCAAAGCTGCCCACAGACACCTGGCCTAGGTCCCGCCGCCTCAGCTCCTGCCTCAGCGCGCTGACCTGAAGACGCAGCCGGGCCGGGGATGAGCGCCGGACGCAGTAAGCACTCGGCCACCCCCAACAAGGAGAGGGACCCCTGCAAGCCCCAGACACCTCAGGGAGCAAGCCCCACATCAGCCCCTGGAAGCAAATGCTGCGGCCCCCCCTTACAGATGGGGAAACTGAGGCGGGGCCCATCCGTCAGCCAGCAAGCTCCCACCCCTGGCGGGGATGCAGTCAGGGGCGGTCGTCGGCTGGCCGGGCTCACCTGGGCCCCGTGGGAAACCACACAGATGTGTCCCTGCTCACGGTTGCCCCAGCAGGGGGGCCAGGTGTTGTAGGCCTCCTGCACCTTCTCCACGGCCTGGGCGATCTCGGCCAGGTTCAGCCAGGACGCCATGGACATGTCCCGCTGGGGCCTGCCCGCCACGTGGCAGAACATGAGCGGGTAGTGTCGGGGGTGGCGCGGGACCTTGCCCCTGGCATGGATGGGTTCGCCCTTGGCCACGTAGAAGTGCCGTGAGACGAAGCTGACGATGGCCTCTGTGCAGCGGTAGTTCTCGTGGAAGACCAGGCGGCTCTGCCTGGCCACCTCGTGCGCCTCCCGCTGGTAGTGCAGGAAGAGACGGTGCAGCAGCGTGCGCTCTGCCGCCCGGGCCCGGGCCACGCTGAACAGCCGGGGCGTGACCTGCATGTGGTCGCCCGCCAGCACGAGGCGGGTGTCGCGGGAGGCGTAGGCCAGCGGGGTGAGGGCCTCGCACTCCAGCATCTGGGCCGCCTCGTCGATGAGGATGTGGGAGAAGAAGCCAACCGGCACCCGGAGCTCACGGGCCTGGGAGGTGGTGGCGACCACCAGGCGGTGCCGCACCAGCTCTGCACACGTGGGCGGGCGGAAGGCCTGGCGGTCGTCGGTCAGGCAGCAGTACTTCAGTGTGACCGGGTCCGTCTGGCTCGGTGGCCGGTCCGTGTACATCACACGGAGAGGAGTGGCCTCGGGGTGGCCGCTGCTGACGTGGCTGTGGAAATACTCCCGGATGTAGATGTCGGCAGCGCTGCAGGATGGGGAGAGCTTGTGAGCTTCTTGCTGGAGGCCTCAGTGCCATCCGCTGAAGCACCTGCTGTGTGCCCGGCCAAGCTGCCCCAGCACAGCCCTTGTCCGGCTGTCAGGGGTGAGCAGCAAACGCCGGTGCCCCCACTCTCAGGAGTCCGAAGGGCAAGAGGCCACGGTGGAGCCCCAGCAGCCCCTCTGACACTGCAGACACCTGCCCTTCCCAGGCCCCCCGAACCCTCAATGCAGAAATCAGCCCGGGACGTCCCCACTTCCCCCTGGCAGGAATGGGAAGGCCCCGGCCTGGGCAGCTGGTGTGGCCAAGACCCGAGGAAACCACTTCAACCAAAGGGGAACTTCATGGTGGGGACAAAAGTCTGTGTTTCTATAAAAAACGAAAACCAGCCTCACCTCCAGGAAATGCTGGGTGGCCCAAGCCACAACCTTCCCTGTGACTTTCTTTGGCCCAGGGCCCCTGCAGAGGTACCCAGCTCCTCACTCGACAGCAGACCCAGCACCCCAGGCCTGAGCTGGGCCTGATAAAGCCAAAGGCCAGGGCTCACTAGCTACGGGCAGGGCCCCACAGAATCAGGACAGGAGCACGTCCAGGGCTGACCGCCTGCCCACGGGAGGGCCCCACAGAATCAGGACAGGAGCATGTCAGGGGTGACCACCTGCCCACGGGAGGGTCCCACAGAATCAGAGGACTGGAGCACATCCAGGGGTGACCGCCTGCCCACAGGGAGGGTCCCACAGAGTCAGGACAGGAGCATGTCCAGGAGTGACCGCCTGCCCACGGGAGGGCCCCACAGAATCAGAGGACTGGAGCACATCCAGGGGTGACCACCTGCCCACAGGGAGGGTCCCACAGAATCAGGACAGGAGCACGTCCAGGGGCGACCGCCTGCCCACAAGGAGGGTCCCACAGAATCAGGACAGGAGCATGTCAGGGGTGACCGCTTGCCCAGTGTAGATGGGCCCATCCGTCGGGCCAGGTGTCAGGTGAGGCAGGGACAGGCCAGGCTCGGGCTTACCTGTTGGTGTGGGTGCAGATGAGCACCTTGGTATGAGGCCGCCGGATGACCTCCAGGGAGGCCATGGCCAGCGTGTAGGTCTTGCCGGTGCCGAAGGGGCCGTAGATGAGCAGCGGGGGGACACGCCTCCCATCCCCGGGACCCCAGCCCGCGATGAGCGCCACGGCCAGCCTCTGCTTGCGGTTGCCACGCTGTAAGGATACGACGGACCAAGGGCTGGGCAGGGCGCAGGCGGGCAGGTCGGGCACCACCAGCTGCACCTCAGCCAGCTTGTCCACTGCCTGGTGCCAGAGGCGGAAGGTCATCGGGTCAACCTGGAACTGCACCTCCAGGACCAGCTGAGTCTCGGGCTGCAGCCCCAGGGCTGAGCAGCAGTGGGCCGGAAGCAGCAGCCACAGCGCCTGCTCAGAGCTGGCCTGCCTCTCCAGGTGTACCTCGAACACCGTGTGGCCAGGTGCGGGCACGGGGGCCACCAGAGCCGTGCGGACCGCCCGGCCCAGCAGGAAGCCCTGGTCTGTGTCTGGCGTCAGGGAGGATGGGATGGGGACCTCGGCGTACAACGCTCCCGGAGGCGCAAAGAGCATGTTCAGCGCTGGCGTCTGCAGGGCTGTCTTCAGGGACACCTGGCCCCGCAGGGTCAGCCTGGCAGGAGGGCCCGGGTCAGCTCACGGCCCCCAGCCGCCAGCCCTGCTGCAAGTCCAGACCCCAGCTGCTCCCACTGCCCCGGCCCCGGCTCACTTGGCCACCAGCTGCTGCTGAGCTTCCTCCTCCTCATAGAGAAACTGGTGCATCCTCTGCCGATAGTTGGCTAGGGAGATGGGGCCCGAGGCCAGGCCGCTGCGGTTGAACTCTAGGGCCAGGGCAGGGGCCTTGTACCTGGCCATCAGGGCCGTCTGCTCGGCCGTCCGCTCCGCGACAGGAACCACATGGCGGTTGCCGGAGTGCCAGCGCTCAAGCTCCTCAGGGCGGCCGAGCGCCAGTCCCTCGCAGGGTCCCGGGCCACGCCCCTGACCCAGCTGCAGCCCCAGCTTTCGCAGCAGCACTGGCCGGCGGCCAAAGTCGAAGGCCACCCATTGCTCAAAGGCGCCGAAGGAGGCGGCCTGCACACGCACCCCCACCTGGAAGTCGGCCGCGGAGCCGAGCACGCAGAAGCGTTCGCCCCGTGCGTAGACCTGGCCGGTCGGGAGGCAGGGAGCCACCAGGGAGAAGTCGGCTCCGGGCTCCTGCTTCAGCAGGGCCACGTGCAGCAGGGGCTCCTGGAGAGGAGGCCAGACAGTGAGGGGGGCCCAGGCCGCTCCCCACCCTCCCGAGAGGCGGCCTGGCCAGTGTGGCCCAAATGCAGGGTTCGGGTCCCAGCCCTGCGACTTCTTGGATAGAACCCAAGCAGGTCACTCAGCCTCTGTGAACGTTTTTTCCTGTGCAAAATGGGGGTCACTGAACGTCCTGAGGTCCCTGTGGATGTTCGGTAGGGCGATGCGGGCAGCTTGGGACCTCCCCGCCCACTATCCCGGTGCCAGACCCTGGTAGGTCCTTGTTTTTGTTTTTCTGAGACTGTTTGGCTCTTGTCGTCCAGGCTGGAGTGCAATGGCTAACTGCAACCTCCACTTCTGGGGTTCAAGTGATTCTCCTGCCTCAGACCCCCAAGTAGACAGACTACAGGCCCGCACTACCAAGCCCGGCTAATATATATATTTATTTTTTCAGTAGAGACGGTTTTGCCATGTTGGCCAGGCTGGTCTTGAACTACTTACCTCAGGTGATCCACCTGCCTCGGCCTCCCAAAGTGCTGGGATTTACAGGCGTGAGCCACGGTGCCCAGCCGAATCCTTGTTTTAAGTGGTATACCCTAGAGTAACCTTCCTCGGTGGGACTATCCCGGCCCCCCAGTCTGTAGGTGAGGAGACTGAGGCAGAGGCTAAGGTACTTCCCCAGGTCACATGGCAGGGCCTCGGTATCAGCTCCATGATGCAGGTGCTCAGCTTCTCCCCGGGCTGAGGTCACCACCTCTCAGGCTCCCTCCGCCCAGTCAGGGCTGCTCCCCGCTCACCTCAGAGTGGACGGCAAACGTCCAGCTGTACTGGGTCTTCCTCTCCTGGGCCTGGTGCATCAGGGGCTGGTTGCAGGTGACGTGCACTCCCTCGAGGGTCTCTGCCAGCTGCGTGGAAGTCCACCTTCAGCAGGATGCCGGGCCCCGCCCCCCCACGCCCACGGCCCACTTACCACGAGGACCTCGCTGCTGCTGCGCCGGTACTCAGCCAGCAGCCGTTCCTGGTAGGGCACCAGCCCGTCCTGCCAGGCCGCCCGTCCCCGCAGCTCCGCAGCCTGCGTGCGCTGGACCCACTCCTGCAGCTCCTGCGCCGAGTGCGCCTTGGTGCAGGCGTCCCCATATTCACAGAGGTCAGGCCTGGGGGACAGAAAGGTCAGTGGGGCCGCACAGGAGCACAGCCGCCAAGCTGAGTTCAAAGACCGGGACTCCCTCAGCCCAACACTGGCCTCTGCAGGGAGCAGGGGATGGCTCGTCCCACCCACTCCGGTGCCCCCAGGACAAGGCCCAGCTCGAGCAGCTCCTTATCCAGGTCCTCAGAGGCCACGTGGCTTCGGCCGTCATGCAGAGGGGACTGCAGGTGGCAGGAGCCACTGCCCACCGATCCTGGGAGACCCTGGCTCTGCCTACAGTGGGTTCGTGCCCCCCTCCAAGCTCCTTACTTTGGGCAGAGCTTGAACGCGGAGAGCCCCGGAGGCGGGGAGCGGTGCTCCCAGGGCACGGCCTGGTCGAAGGCCACCATCTGTGCGTGCTCCGGGGAGGCGCAGTGGTTCTCGAAGGCCTCCTGAGAGTGACAGGTGACCAAGCAGGCGGGGCAGTATAGCTGGGCCCCAGCGAGCCGGCCGCGGGGGGCCGCACGCCCATCGCCATCAGGGGCAGGGGGTGTGAGAAGGTCCCCCCGCTGGAGGCCACCCAGCTGCTCGGCCTCCCACACGGCCATCTCCACCGCGCTGTGCGCGAACTGGCAGCGGGACTCTCCGTGCCAGCACGGCTGCCCGCGCCCCACAAACCTGCAGAAGGCGGGTGGCTGGCCCACCCGAGGCCGTGGCCTCACTGCCACGAACTGCTGCTTGCGGCGGCCCTCAGTGCTCACGTGGGCCAGGAGGGAGGGGCAGGCTCCATGCTCAGGGCACTGCCCCTGGGAGTCCACGCGACAGACGCGTGGTGGGCAGCGCCTGAAGCAGAGGGAGCAGAGCAGTTCAAAGTGGCCGCCAAACTCGGCGAGGATGGCCTCAGCCACCCCGCCTGCCCCTCCGTGGGCCCTGCCGCCCCGCACCTCCGCCTTCAGCCACACGCGCTGGAGGCCCTGCTCGCGCTCAAAGGTCCAGACCAGAGCCTCCTCGCGGCTGCAGGCAAAGGTGCACCGGTTCCGGTGGCGCCGGCAGCCCAGGCCGGGGCTGTAGTAGCGGCAGACCTTATAGCACAGGGGCCTGGGGAAGGCCGGCCGGCAGCCCACCCTGCGCCAGACCTTGCTCTTGGGGGCCTGCTTGAGGCGGGCCAGCAGGATGTCGCCGGGGCAGTCATGCTCCACGCCACAGAGGACGTACGTGCTCTCATTGAGCCGCTTGCTGCAGCGGCAACAACCCAGACGCAGGTCCACCAGGGCACACAGCCGGGCCAGGGACGGCCCCCTGGTGGCCGCAGGACTGTTGGGCAGCAGGCTGGACCCTGGAGGCGCCACCTTGAACAGCGGCTTGGTGCGCCGGGGTGGCGCTGGAGGCTCCTGAGCTCAGGGGTCCACGCAGTTCACTGGGACGGTTGGCCACGGCTCGAAGCCTGCGACAGAAGGGGCAGGTAAGACTGAGGCCGGGTACATCTGCCTCAGTACCAGCTCAGAAGCGCGGCCTCTCCTCCAGGCAAGGAGCTGGATTCCGCCACCCTGACACCAAAGCAGAGGCGTTGGGGTCAGAGCCCACTGATGTGGCCACAGCCAGACTCTCCTCCTGAAGGGTGTCAGGCCCCACCTAAACCAGACCAGGTGACTGGCTGTGGACCCCTGGGGTGGGGCGGAGCCCTCGGCTCGGTGCCACCCCCGGCAGCCCGCAGCCCTCTGCACCAGCCGAGGCTCCTGTGCACCTGAGGGCTCAGGCTCCCGGCTCTTCTAAGGATGCAGCATCTCCTTTTCTGTTAAATGATCGCTGGCCCCAGGAAAAGAGGCCCCACACCAGCACCTGGGCAGAGGCCTCAGGGAGGGGAGGGTGCAGCCCTGCAGAGGCCTGGCCCTCGAGGTGGGCAGTGCCCACCAGAGCTCAGGGTGCCAGGAAGAGATGGGCCTGGGTCCCCACCACAGCTGAGATGCCACAAGAGGAAGTTTAAAGCCGCGGACTGGAGCATGGACTGGAGGCGGACTTGAGTATGAGAGCCCAGCCCTCCCCAGGGACCCCTCCAGGAAAACGTCCCAGGCTGCCGTCCAGAAAGGACCAGAGCCGAGACCCCAAACTCCTGTGTGGCAGCCAGTGCGGAGACCCAGGGCTGGGGCTTAATGCGAGGGCAAGGGCGCCTGCCCGGGCTGGGGTCTGCGGCTTCCCAACCCCTGCGCCCCCGGCCGCTCTCACCCTCCTGGACCCAGTGCCCCCGGCCCCGTCACCCTGAGACCCTCAGGCTCACTGTCCTGGAGCAGCCCCAGGACGCCCGCGGCCCGGCCCCGCCACCCCAGGACGCCCGCACTCACCCTCCTGGGCTCACCCTCCTGGAGCCGCCCGCCCCGCCGAGCTTCCCTTTGAGCTCTCAGCTCTCGGTTTCGATTCTGCCCCGGGCACTGACGCCGATCGCGGAAATTACCTCACGGCCCCCTGCCCCGCCCCGCCCTGCCCCGCCTCCACGACGGCTCGGCCCAGGCGAGGGGACCCCGGGAAGCGCCAGCGAGCAGAGGGCGCCCCTCCTTACAGGGCCAGGCGGCTGGGGGTGGAGGCAGCAGGAGGTGAGGGGACTCCTCTCCCACTCCCCCCAGGGCCCTGCGCCCTATCCAGCCGTCACACACTAGAGCCCCGATGGTGTGCTCGGCGGAAGGGGTGAGACCCTGCCGAGCTCTGGACAGCAGGAGGACCCGGTGACTCCACCGTCTGCCCCGGAGAAATCCAGGCACCGCTGACCTGGAAGCCTGGGGCTCCTGATCCTGACCAGCAGGGCCTGCTGTGGCCCCAACGCTGCTCACCCCCAGTTCCCTCCGTCACCAACCAGGATATGGCAGGAAGGGCCAAGTGGCCGCAGGTCCCAGAGTCAGCACGCCTGGGCTTTGCTCTCCGGACTGACTCTGGGACCTCGGCAGCCCTGCGGGGAGGCCCCGTGGGGAGCTGAGGCCTCCAGGCTACCTGCAGTGACAGCCACAGTCCCAGCCTTGCTGCCACCTCAGGGAGACCCAGGCCCTCCCACCTAGACCACGCCCAGCTGTGAGATGTTTTTGTCGTTTAAAATGAATGTCTAATTAGCTGGGCGTGGGGGCAGGCGCCTATAAGCCCAGCTACTCGGGAGGCTGAGGGAGGAGAATGGCTTGAACCAGGGAGGTGGAGGTTGCAGTGAGCCGAGATCACACCACCGCACTCCAGCCTGGGCTACGGAGCAACAAATAAATGAATAAAGTAAAATAAAATAAAATAAAACAAACATCAATGTTGTTTTAAGCCGCTGAGCTTTGGGGTGACGTGTTCTGCAGCAGGAAATAACCGTGACAGTTACCCTGCCCTTGAAACAAGGAGGCAAGGCCGTCACCCAAGGCCGCCGCCCCGTGGGGAGGGCCGGGCGGGGGCTCACCCCTCCCTCGGGATGTCGGCTGGGTGCCCCGTCTGTGATCAGGGAGCCTCTCTGCAGACCAGTCATGCTCGAGCTCCTCAGAGAGGGTGGCCCACTCATGGCAGCCCCCAGGGGCCCGGCTAATCAGGCTCTGTGTGCACACTGTGAGAATCCGTGCAGAACCCCGTGCTCCTGGATGGAGAGGCTTAGCATCACACAAAAATGTAATTCTTCCTAAATTAACCTGCGATCGCATGGTGGACACGCTGGCTTTCAAGTTCATGTGGAGAAGCATCACATCACCAGGGAACGCTGGCCAAGCAGGCTCTGCGGGCCAGGCGGGGGTGCAGTGAGGGGTCCCAGGTCGCTGCAGCCTCCACCTCTGGCTCAAGCAGCCTTCCCACCTCAGCCTCCCGAGTAGCTGGGACCAAGGTGCACACCACCACACTTAGCTAATCTGGAGTCTCTTCTGTTTGTCCAAGACGGGGTTTCTCAGTGTTGCCCCGGCTGCTCTTGAACTCCTGAGCTCAAGCAAATCGCCCCCTTCGGCCTCCTTGAGTGCTGGATTACAGGCTGAATCCCGACGCCCAGCCTAGGCTAATTACTAAAAAGCAGTCACAGCAGGTGCTGGCACAGCTTCCTAAACACCACAACACCCTGCAAAGATACTGAACCCAGTGTGGATGCACAGGCCCAGGGCCAAACAGAGTCCAGACATAGAATCACACACAGGGGTCTGGTGAGGGATGAAAGATTGACTCTTGGCCGGGCGCGGTGGCTCATGCCTGTAATCCCAGCACTGTGGGAGGTCAAGGCAGGCAGATCACCTGAGGTCAGGAGTTTGAGACCAGCCTGGCCAACGTGGTGAAACCCCATCTCTACTAAAAAATATATATATATATGTATATATATATATACACACACACACATACAGCTGGACGTGGTGGCGCGAGCCTAGAGGCCCAGCTACGCAGGAGGCTGAGGCAGGAGAATCCCTTGAACCCAGATGGGAGGAGAGAGCAGAGGTTGCAGTGAGCTGAGATTGAGCCATTGCACTCCAGCCTGGGAGACAGAATGAGACTCTGTTTCAAAAAAAGAAAGAGAGAAAAGAAAGATCAGCTCTTATGCATCAGGGGAAAGACAGTTCCTTCAACAGATCATCAGGACTAGTTACAGCATCTGGAAACAGAAGTGGGAGGGGCGGCCTCTACCCAGCATCTTACACCACATGAAACCATCAAAGCACATGAGGACACCAACCGCAGAGACACCCTGAGAAACCAGGGCAGAGGTGTCTGATTATCAGGAGTCTGGAGATGGGAAAGGCCTTTTTAGTGAGGCCCAGTTCCGGCAGGCGGGGCCAGAGCCTTTGCTCCCCATCCAGGCTCAAGGACAGGGCTGGTGGCTTCACACAGGCCCCGAGGGGCAAACGCACACCTCAGAAATCACAAAACCTGTTGCCTGGAGCATTGCGTTTTTTTCCTCTTCTTAGAGAACTAATTAAATATCTACCAGCACAACAGTGATGAATTCAATGACACAAAAGTGAAACAATTTCACATGGAGAAAGAAACGCTGTCAAAGGAGTCAAAACCCAAAGGTGAGCTTGTTGGAATCTCCAGGAAAAATCAGCATGAGACAAAGGATTTTTCAGCAACGCAATTCTTACTTCCTGGACCGCAGGAAAGTAACTCTCACTAGCCATTTTGCCACAAGAGCACAATGAATAAAGGGAAACAGACAAATTTACTCCTTACGCATTTGGGGCTGTTCTTACGGCTGTGTTTGATTTTTGTTGGCTGGAGCCAGGCCTCACAATTTAACTAAAACTTGGTTGGCTGACAACTTAAAACTTTTTTAAACAGATAAAAGCCGTGGAGAGCTGGGACATGACTCTGAGCAGGTTTATCACAGATATGTTGGTTAAAGTACAAGGACATGGAATGTGCTACATGCCTGTAATCACAGCGTGACTAACAGCTACATGGGATAGGGCTTAAAGTTATTAGCACACTTATTCTTTAACAAGAAAGGAAAATTTAAAAAGGAAATTTTCTACTTCCCACAAACTAAAAACAAAATTCAACTCATATCAAAGCTAAAAGTCTAATCTCTCTAGTGTATATTTTAAAGATCCTATAAATTAAGAAAAATATTTATAATCTAAAGGGAAAATGGGCAAAGGATGCAAATCAATATTTCACAAAATGTAGAAATAGAAATTGCTGTAAACAGAGTGAAGTGTTCAACTTCCTCCCAAGGAAAATGCACACTAAACCCACACGAGAACCTGTCCACCTCTCTGACACTGCGGGCACTCGGCCGCAGAGTCTAAATTGGCAGCACTGCCTGGAAACCAGGCAGGCTGGGAACACAGGACACACGCCTCCCCACCTTCCCCAGCGGCTCCGCAGAGGCTCCTCACAGAGGACACCTGTTCCTGTCCGTGGCTCCCGCAGCTTGCTTCTAAACCCAGTGCACTGGGATGCCCGGGGCCCACCACTAAGAGTCTACGCAATGGGCAGTCTCCACCCTAGTGCATTAAACACTCTAAGGCCATTACAAATCAGAACGTTGGCTGGGCGCGGTGGCTCACACCTGTAATCCCGGCACTTTGGGAGGCTGAGGCGGGAGGATCCCTTGAGCCTAGGAGTTCAAGGCTCTGTGAGCTGTGATGGCCCCACTGCACTCCAGCCTGGGAGACAGATGAGGACTGTGTGGTCAGGACAGGAGGGGACGCCCTGCTTCCGCCCACCTTTCACATCTGCGCACGTCTTCTTAGCTCAAAACAGAAACAAAAGCTGCCACCCCGAGTCCACAGGGCACTGAAAACCTGCAGGTTGCCGTGGTAGCCCCCCGGCTCCTGAGCTGCGCTCAGGCCAGAACGACCCTAACGCAGGCTGAGTGTGACAACACACGCCCGTCGGTCAGCACGCTGACGCGGGCTGAATATCAGCCACACTGTTGTATCAGAGTCAGATTTCCTGGTTCCGTCGTGGACCGCATCGTGTTCTGAGGTGGCACAGCCCGAAGTGACGGGTGAAGGGCAATCGTGTCCTACTGTCACACAGCCACAACTACGGGCCGGTACAGAAGCGGCCAGTAGGCCGGGACGACGCAGGTGAGTCTGGGCACATGCAACCTTTGCCTACGCCTGCTTAGATTACCTATATCAAATTACAAAGTAGGCAATGTCTGCATGACCCACGCTCAGCTGTCTCATCCCGGTCCCCCAGGCCCTCCTCACCCAGCATCCCTGCCAGTGGGTTCTGTGCCCCCCCCACCCCCCAGCGTCAGCCTGCCGTCTGCTGACCTCTGCTGCCCACGTCACCCGAACCCTCCCACCGTCACAGCGCAGGAGGAGGCCCCAGGGTTTAGAGCCAGGTCTCAGTTTACCTGTGACCGTGGGCCACATGCTCTCGGGCAGGAACTGGCAGCCTCTGAGTATAACACTCACCTAAGCGGGTCGTTAACACCCGGTTCCCATCTTCCCGGGGACCCTCCCACCAGCCGAAAGCTCACACCCCCGAGTAGAGGCGGTGCGGGGTCTCAGTGGGGGGGAATGGCGTGGATTCCACATCTCTGCCTCTTGGCCTTGTGGGCACAGTGCAGCTGGGGGGCCTCCTTCAAGATGAGCCCCTGGGAGAAGGTCAGGGGGCCACACCGGCTCCTTGCAGGGACACCAGAAGGATCTGATGGGGGTTTAGTCCCAGGACAGGTCTATGCCCCCCGGGGCCTCCCCGCTGCTCTCTCCCCGCCCCGCTCTCCTCGCGCCACCATGGGCTGTGCGATATTGTGATTTATGCATTTATACATTTGGTTTCGTCCTGTTTCCTGGCACAAACCCCTAAAATCCCTGAAATCACCAAAGTGGCAAGTGCCTTTTTGTGTGCTGATATTGACCGAAGGCTGGCAGTCTGCAGGGCTCCTCGGGACAGGGCTGGTCCTTAGAAAGACCTCGGCAGGATTAGAGGGAGGGAATTTCAGCCTCACCCCAACCTCCAGGCAGGGGAGAAGAGAGGGGGCCGAAGGTGGTCATCACCAGGGCCAGCGATGTAACAGGTCACGCCTGTGTGATGACGCCTCCGTGGCACAGTGAGAGGAAGGGCTCAGAGAGCTGCACAGGTTCCTGGCGGGCGCCCCGTGCTCTCCGCTATGCATCTCTTAATCTCTGTCCTTTGTAATGTCCTTTATAACAAATGGGGCAGACAGTGCCTCCGGCAGAGGGTGTCTCCAGCTAGATGACGATGTCTCCAGATGTGGACGGTGTCTCTAGGTGGACGGTGTCTTCAGGTAGATGGCATCAGAATTAAACTGGAGCGCACCCAGCTGGCACTGGCTGAAAACCTGACTGATCTGTTGTTGGAGTGGAACCCCCACCGTCTGGCTCAGCAGTGAGCTGTGCTGTGATTGTGCAGGAGAAACTGACTCTCTAACACCCACAACTGATGATGTCTGCTTTTTCCAACATCATTAGAGGCGATGAGCCACCTTCTCACTCTCTCCTCCTCTGCCCCAACGGAAGCCTGCTGGAGCCCTCAGGCCAGGCCCTGAGCAGGAGGCCTGGGGGTGGGTGCTGTAGGGTCTAAAAGGCCTACCAGAGGCAACAGAGGGCCTGGCCAGGGGCTGTGCCTTTCTCTGCCCGCCCCCCACGGCACCCCCAAAGATTGAGGCTTGGTCAGACCCCTGAGGTCTCCTGGCAGGGAGCTTCCTGGTCCCTGCTGGCCTCCAGTGTTCCCTGGCCATGTGGCTGCCTCAGAGTGCCTTGTGCCACCAGGTGCCTTGTGCACCCGTGGGGTAGCTGTGCCCAGCCCAGCTGCCCAGAGGAGGGAGCCGAAGGTCTTTGTGCAAGGCTGCTCTCAAAGGCCTGGGCCTTCTCCACCCCAGCCTTTCTGTATCCCTGCTCCTCCCTGGAAATTCAGGAAGGTGGCTTGCTCCTAATGCCCAGAGGTTGAAGTCCAGAACATTACTGCATACATCAGGAAAGACAGACAAGGCCAGGGCAGAAGGGAGCCTGGTACAGACCCAAGAACGCGGCCTGTGGATCTCCAAAGGACCTGAGGCAGGGAAAGTCTTTAGCAAGCGGCATGGGACGTAAGTGTAGGAAAATGAAGCTCAGCCCTACCTCACTGCATGCAAACATCGGTTCAAGACGGATCATCTAAACATCAGAGCTAAACTCTGAAGCTTCTAGAAGACAACAGAAGAAATTTTCAGCATCTTGGGGTAGGCATATACTTCTTCTTTTTTTTTTTTTTTGAGGGAGTCTTGCTCTGTCACCAGGCTGAAGTGCAGTGGTGCTATCTCGGCTCACTGCAACCTCCACCTCCCGGGTTCAAGCGATTCTCCTGCCTCAGCCTCATGAGTAGCTGGGACTACAGGCACCCGCCACCACACCCGGCTAAATTTTTTTGTATTTTAGATGTGGTTTCACCATGTTAACCAGGATAGTCTTGATCTCCTGACCTCCTGATCCACCCGCCTCTGCCTCCCAAAGTGCTGGGATTACAGGCGTGAGCCACCGCACCCAGCTAGGCATATATTTATTTAAAACGACATAAAAAGCACAAATATAAAAGAAAAAATCAATAAACAATGTTATACAAGTCAAAAATGTCCGTACCAGAGGGAAAAAGGAAAAGCCAAGCTATTAGCAGAGAGAAAAATATTCACAATACAGACATCTGATGATCTGTGTGCAAATTGAAAATGTTTTTATCTTTATTATTACTGTTATTGTGTTTTGGGACAGGGTGTTGCTCTGTTGCCCAGGCTGGCGTGCAGAGGTGTGATCACAGCTCACTGAAGCCTGAACTCCTGGGCTCAGACGACCCTCCCATCAGTGTCCAAAGCCGCTGGAACTAGAGGCGTGCGCCAACACCCTCAGCTAATTTTCAACTTTTTTGTAGAGATGGGGTCTCACTGCCCGGGTGTGGTGGCTCACACCTGTAATGCAAGCACTTTGGAGGCCAAGGCAGGCGGATCACCTGAGGTCGGGAGTTCAAGACCAGCCTGACCAACATGGTGAAACTCTGTCTTTAAAAAAAAAAAAAAAGAAGAAGAAAGAAAGAGATGGGGTCTCACTATGTGGCCCAGGCTGAGCTTGAACTTCTGGCCTCAAGTGATCCCCCTGCCTCGGCCTCCCAAAGTGTTGGGACTACAGGCGTGAGCCACTACTCCTAGAAGGCAGATGTTTTTTAATCTGAAAACTCAGGTAGCGCTATCTGTGCAGCTGCTGGCACCCCCCCATGTAAGCTTCCATCTTCCAGGCTGTTCTTTATTAGGAAAGAAATGATTTATTGGGCTGCTTTTTGTTAGAAGGGGTGTTCTGTCTACCAGGACTCTTTTGCCCTCACTATCTGCCTAAATAATTTCTATCTCCTGTAACAGACCTAAAAGGA
>NW_016107870.1:541164-548438 GCF_001604975.1 Cebus imitator
GCCTGTAATCACAGCTACTCAGGAGGTTGAGGCACAAGAATGACTTGAAACTGGGAGGCAGAGATTTCGGTGAGCCAAGATCGAGCCATTGCATTCCAGCCTGGGAGACAGAGTGAGACTGTCTCATAATAATAATAAATAAGTATATAAATAAAACTCATCCAACAGCCCACTGAAGTTCTCACATTTCATTATCTTACTGAAGGAAATGAACATGTAGGGGGGGCTTAATGCAAATGCAACTGCTATATCTCATAACTCAGACACAAACATGCTGCCACCAGATGTCAAGGACCAGAGGAGCCGCAAGTGGCCGAGAACCCCAGTGGTCGGTAAGCTCCGGGCCTCACATGTGCCTTGTGGGCTGGGGACCATCCTCTAGCTGGTCTGGGGGGCCCAAGGCACCACCCCCCCACCTTTCATGGGGTCAGGAACCACAGCCAGATGGGGGCTGCCAAGGCAGGATGAAGGCCTGTGAGGACCCAGCAAGGCCGGTAGAAAGCCCACCCCACCCACCACCCAGGCCAGCGGTGGAGATTGGAATTCTGCACAAATGCATGACAAACCTCTGTTTGGAGCCAAACAGAGAGGAGCGCATCTGGAACCCCATGAGTCCCTGTGGGAAGTAGAGGAGTTCCTCTTCAAAGTTCCTTTCTTGTTAATAATAATAATAAATGTTAGAAATGATCGTCTCTTTAAAGACTTTCTTCAAAGCCTTCTTGCTTTCTGCTAGTAGCTCTTTGTCAAGCCCTCTCCTACGCAGCTGTTAGACGCGCTCACGGGCACGCAGTACATCTACAAGAGACCCGTGCTGCGCGCTCTCAGGCAGGTCCCGGCTCACAGCCTACGCCCCTTCCTTATTTGGGCTTCCTTTTTGTTCTCCATCGCTTTTACCTGTTTAGAAAAGTTTTACGTTATTAGTCAATTGAATTCAGTTTTAGATTGTGAGCCAGCCAACAGAGGTCAGACACAGCAGGAAAGACGGCCCCAAATACACAAGGGATAAACAGGTCTGCTTTTTCTTTGTTGGTTGTACTCTTGTGGCAAGGCTGCTGGCGAGGGTACCCTTTCTGCAGGAAGTAAAGATTGCCTTGCTGAGAGATCTTTTTCTCAGTGCTGATTTTTCTTTGCAGCACTTCACCAACATGGTGAAACCCCATCTCTACTAAAAATACGAAAATTAGCTGGGCGTGGTGGCTCAAGCCTGTAATCCCAGCTACTTGGGAGGCTGAGGCAGGAGAATCACTTGAACCCAGGGGTCAGAGGTTGCAGTGAGTGGAGATGGTGCCACTGCACTCCAGCCTGGGTGACAGAGCAAGACTCCATCTCGAAAAAAAGTAAAAATAGTGTCCTCAAACCCAAAACACTGCCAGTGCCATCTGCTGGCGACGACGTGAAGCGGCAGGGGCCCTCCCTCACTGCTGCCGGGATGCTCAACGCTGGGCCTCTGGTGGAAGACGCCTGAGCTGTTTCTTTCAAAACTAAATATATTCTCACCACACAATCCAGCAGTTTCACCCCTTCGTATTTGTCCAAATGAGCTGAATGCTTATATCCACACAAAAACTTGCACAAGGTTTTTTAACAGCAGCTTTACTCATAATTGCCGAAACTTGGAAGCAACCAAGATGTCCCTCAGTAGCTGAATGGCACGCTGTGGCCATCCAAACACTGGAACGTCACGCAGAACTCCACCCTCTGTGGGGACGCTGCTCTCTGGAGAGCTGTGAGCGTGGGCTGGACAGGCCACGGCCACTCCCCACTCCTGTGTCCTCAGCTGACGAGTGGCCAATGCTGGAGCCTGGCCCTGGGGACACTCAGTGGGCACAAGACATGACTCCCTCTAGGTTTTTATCTGTGGCCTCTGAAACCCCAAGAAGTATCAAGAGGAGGAGGTATTACGTAGAATATTGAGAGGCACAGCCCCCTCCAGGGGCAGAGCGGATGATGGGGGTGCCCAGGCCATGTGAGCAAATGGGAAGGGCCACAGTGCAGAGAATGGGGAGCAGGAGGGTTGGAATGGCCAGAGGTGGGAGCCAGGTAGGTACATCGACCTGAGAGATGGAGGGGGCCTGGCCAGACAGGAAGGGAACGCATCGTGGATGCAAGGGTGCAGGACAGTGGGCTGAGCGGGTGTGTGGGTGCTGATGCGCCCCTTCCCCACTGGGCCCGACGGCACAGAGCACAGCGGGGAACATGAAGCAGGAGCGCTGTCTCGTATGCACCGAATCTGAGCTGGCAGATGTGGGGAGGGTGGTCCCGTGCCAATGTATGCCAGAAGGACATGCCGTGCATTTGTCGCTCTGGGCTGCAACAGGGCAGGTGTGAAAAGCAGCCAGAGCAGAAGGGCAGGTTTCAGAGAGAGCTCTTGTAACCAGCGCCCCGCGCCCCTTGGCCACTGCCCCAGAGGGCACCTAGTGACCCGGTTTTCGAGGCTCTTCTGCCTTGAGGGAAGTGTCCAACTTTCCTAAGTGGTGCCACGCAGCATGGATTTCTGTCCGCCTCTTGCCGGGCCGTGAGTCTGGGAGGCCGGCCAGTGGCTCGTGCGCAGGTTCTTCTGGCCTTGTGTGGACCATGTCAGCAGGGAGGGGAACAGCACTGGTGACGAGGAGGCTCTAGGACTGAGCCCTGGGAGAGGGGAGGAAGCAGCCCACCTGAAGGCGAGTCTGCCGAGCTCCTGTGCCGCCGTGACCTCTCCCTGCCGGTTAGTGGAGCTGCGTCCAATGCCAGCCTCAGGTCAAGGTGGGGCCAAGGCTGTCCTCACTGTCGTCCTCCAAGCGGTTTGCAGGACACCCTCAAAACCCTCACCAGGCCTCGAATCTGCTGACGTTCTTGATCCCAGACTCGCCAGCGTGCAGAACTACAGAAGTGAATCTCTGCAGCTCGCAAGCCCCCAGCCTGTGGTATCTTGTTACAGTAGCACCAACGACTAAAACGGCCATGCTCCTCCCACCAGGCCTCTGGAAAACAACGCAGGCTGCTGCGGAGAGGGCACGTGCCTCGATGAAAACAGCTTTGACCTCGGGACACCCCAGAAGGCCCCTGAAGCCCCCAGGCCATACCTGGAAGGACTAAGCATGTGGGTGTGAGTGGGGGCAGGGCCAGGACTGGCACGTTTGCCTTGGGCTTGTTTATAGATTTGATTCTCTCCACACTTCATTCCAAGAGAAAGATACGCAAACTATGAAAAATGTTTTTATTTTAAATCAAAGTACCAGGCAGATACTTGCAAAACAACATACAAAGCAAAACTCAAACATGGCCCTTCCCCGGGGTGCCTGAGCAGGCACAGAGAGAAGTTCTTGCCCTCTGCAAAATCCAATCCAATCCTATCTTCTCAGAAAACCAAACCAAAGGCAGCCATGAAAACCCGTGTTCTGTAAGTGGATGAGAAGTTCTTCCTCACTGAGTACTGGCCAGCCCCAAGGCGCAGAACTGGGACGTCCAGAAAACCATGCCCCTGAGGAGCCCGCAGGACCTGGAGGAGCCAGGGGCGGTGCTGACCAAACCTCCGCTGCCCACTGCAGGGCGGTTCCCTTGAGCATGGGGGCTTCTCCAGGGCCCTTCCCCACTCCGTGGCTTGGAGCCCCTGCCACGAGCAACTGGGTGGGCAGCAGACGTCCCCAAGGGCCTTGGGAAGCATTAGGAATGGGCTCCCAGCACTGGTGGAATGGGGGATTGGGAATTAAAGATGGTTGTGGCTTATTTTTGTATGGCTCTGAAATTAACTTCCTCTCCCAATGCCTCAGTAGCTAACGGGGCAGGGGCAGAAAAGGTCCCAACCTTGTTGTTAAAGAGAAAGGAAAGGAACCTACAACCCACTGAAAGTTGCATTCAGCAAGGGCTGGAAAGGCAGATGGGCTTGTGACCTTGACAAAGGAATGCCGCTGGAGGGTCACAGGCCCCGGGGTCACAGGCAGCTGTATTAGTTCCAGAGTCTGGGCTGGTGGGGTGGGGCTGCAGGGCCCTCCTGGCGCCCACAGGGTCCTACTGCTGCATGGAGCAGGACTCAGCTAGAGCAGAAATGAGTCTTGGAATGGAGTATGTACATAAAGGTAAACGTCACGCCCAAACCAGCTGCCTATGACAACAGCAAACGAAATGTAACAGAAGGAACAAATAAGACGCAGCCTCAGTAGCTTGACATGGGTGGGGACAGGCAGGACAGGTCCTGGTAATACAGCGCAGAGGTGGGGTCTGGGCCGCTCGCTGGACGAACAGCCAGTTCCCTTCAGAGCAGTGAAGTGGGACATGGGACCCTCGCATTTGGGGCCTCAGATGGGCCTTCAGCTGCCGACAGAATCAGCAGGAGCATCCAGGGGCATCTGGCCCTCAGGGTCCTCCCGGGACACGTCCTGCCAGAGGCAGCAAGAGGCCTGAGCCGAATGCTCCCTGAGACGTCTGCCCCAGCGGCCCTGGCCAGGAGGGGCCTCAGTCTGGTCTTCCTTGAGTCCAAGGCCAGGTCTGCGGACAGCCACAGACAGTCCCTCCAGACACGCTCTGGGCTCCGCCTTCGGCAGGTACCCTGACCAGCCCACCCCAGGCAGCCTCCTAAACACCCAGGGGCTCTCCCTTGGACAGAGACCACCGAGGGCCAGACTGGGACTGCATGGGGACAGGGGGCCGGGGAGCCAAGGGCTGTCCTGTGGCCAAGCAGCCCAAGCTGAAGGCCCCTGACACGAATCCTCCACCTCTATAGTGACTGGTTGTTTACGCCCCTGCCCAGGAAGGAAGCCCTAGGGACACGCCTCACGGATCTCAGACCCCTGGGAGGGGCTGGCTCAGGGAGGGGCTGCCTAGGACCTTGCACCCAGTCAGGTGCACTCACAGTGCTCAGGGGCCACCCCCAGAGCTGACTCGGGAAGCCTAGGCACTCAGCATGGTTTTGGTTGAAAATGCTTTAAATCTGACTCTTCCTAGAAGCCTACTAAGCAATTCACTTAAACACACCCTCAGTACATGTGCAACAATGCCTGGACCACGCCTCGTCTGCAGCCCCCAGGCCTCCTGAGCACCGGTGGGGGGCGGGGGAGGCGGGTACCCGCCTGGGATCTGCACCTGAGCTCTGGGTGCGTGTTCCCACACAGGCAGGGGAACAGGATGCCAGCCACACTAAACCTACAGAAAACTGTGGGAAGAAAGCAAATCCATAGGATCTATAGGTTTCACACTTGGGCACAGTTCCCAAGTCATGTGTTAGTAACGTCCCCAGGGGCCTGGCTGGGAGCAGACACAGGGACCTCGTGACCTGCTGCACCACCTCCAGCACCTGCAGGGTCGCCTCGCTCCACCCTGGCTCTGCTTCCTCTGCCCCGGCCGCACCCAGGCTCCCCCTTGTCCCTGCCCACCTGGCTCCTGATCAAGGCCCAATGTGTAAACAGTATTAATAAGCAACAGATGGAAAAATATATTTCCCAAGAAAAAAGGGGGAGGAAACGTGGGACCTGAAGGCCAATTTTCCAGGTTGCTCTCGCCGTTCTGTCCCCTTCTCTCTTCTCGTGATTTGTTTTGGCGATTCCTCTCTTTGGTTCTGCAGCCCACGTGACCCACCTGCCCGAGCCAGCCCTGAGGCCTCTGCCACTCCCTGCTGCCGCGGCTGAGAGGTAGCCAGCCCTATCCGTCCCAGGGACCTTGCCCTACCATCGGCTACTTCCGCTCATGGTCCTCTGCCATGGCAGCCACCTCGATGGTGGCCGTGTGCTCCTCAGGCCCAGGGGCGGCCCCTGTGGGTACTGTCACAATTGTGCTCGCGCCCGGCGAGGCCTGGGCCACGTTCTGCAGGGTGGGGCCCAGGCCGGGCAAGGTAAGCAGCTGCAGCGGGCTGACCACCTTGAACACCGTGCTGCCGTCCTGCACGGCGGCCGTGCTCAGAACCGTGAGGCTGGACGCGTCCGGGTGGATCTCCACTGTGCTCGGGTAGGTGGAGCCCGAGGAGGCTAAGACTGTGTAGCCCCCGAGCAGCGGGGAGGCTGGGGAGCTGGCGGGAGGAGCCTGAAGGGAACCCTTGCCCAGGGCAGTGGATGGCAGCGTGGACACCACTTTACCGAGGGGCACGCTGGTCAGCTGAGGGACGGTCATGCCCGGGCCGAGCGCCAGCTGGGCAGACTGGGTGAGCACCTGCGAGGCCATGGAGGCCGGTCCC
Source organism: Cebus imitator (assembly GCF_001604975.1). Classification (NCBI taxonomy): domain Eukaryota; kingdom Metazoa; phylum Chordata; class Mammalia; order Primates; family Cebidae; genus Cebus; species Cebus imitator. The sequence continues at coordinate 547,307 of NW_016107870.1, forward strand.
GACGTGGCCCGCGCAAGCCGGGGCCGCTTCACAGGCGGCGGCAGGGTGACTGGCGTCAGCGTCATGAGCACGTTGCTGAGGTGCTGGGACTTGTGCTTGAGCTCCTTGGCCCGGCGGCGATGCTCATCACACTGCTGTTCCAGGGCTGTGGGGAGGTGAGAGGGACAGTGTCACCACAGGGGCAGGTGCAGGGGCACGGATGGCATCACCAGGGGACGGGGACACGGACGGCGTCACACGGGATGGGGGCACGGACGGCGTCACACGGGACGGGGGCGGACGCACCACTCCGTGACTGGGTGGCCTCTGGCTCAGCAACAACTCAGGATCTGCTCACCTGATGCCACACACCCAGATGACCACGCGGCCACCCACCAAAGGTGAGGTCTGTGGGAGGCGGGGCCCAAGACAGTCCTTGGGTAGATACCAGCCCATGCTGACCCAGGACCCGTGCAGACCCAGGCCTCGTGCAAGCATGCAAGGCTGTCTGACCCCCCATGAGCTCTCACACACCCAATGTGGAAAGTTGCTCTTGTGACATATTAAGATCAAGAGGAGGAAAAACGGCACATATGACACATGAGTCTAAACATAAACATGCAGACACACACACGGTGCACACACACAGTGCACACACAGTGCAAACACACTGCACACACACACTGAACACACACACAGTAAACATGCACGGTGAACACACACAGTGAACACAGTGTGCACACATGGTGCACACACAGTAAACACACTGAACACACATGGTGAACAGACACAGTGAACACAATGCAAACACACAGTGAACACAGTGAACATACACACAGTGAACCACACACAGTGAACACACACGGTGAACACAGTGCACACACAGTGCAGAGCAAACACACAGTGAACACACACACAGTGCACACACATGAATACAGTGAACATACACCATGAACACACACAGTGAACACACAGTGCACACACAGTGCACACACACACGGTGAACACACACAGTATACACAGTGCACACACAGTGAACACAAGGTGAACACTGTACACACACAGTGAACACACTGAACAGTGAACACAACACACCCGCAGTGAACACACACACTGAACACACACAGAACACACACCCGGTGAACACACGGTG
>NW_016107870.1:549429-561543 GCF_001604975.1 Cebus imitator
CACGGTGAACACACAGTGAACACATACAGTGAATACATACACGGTAAACACACAGTGAAAACACAAACAGTGAACACACACACAGTGAACACACACAGTGCATACATACACGGTGAACACACAGTGGATACACACAGTGAACACACACATGAACACACACTGAACACACACAGTGAACACACACACAGTGAACAAACACATGGTGAACACACATGGTGAACACACACATGGTGAACACATACAGTGAATACATACACGGTGAACACAGCGAAAACACCCACAGTGAACATACAGTAAACACAGACCCCAAGAGGAGCATGGAGGAAATGCAGCAATGTCAGGGGCTTGAGAAGGACCAGCGCTTCCCATTCTGTCATCTTCTCTTTTTTTTTTTTTGAGACAGAGTGTTGCTCTGTCACCCAGGCTGGTATGCAGTGGTGCGATCTCAGCTCACTGCAACTTCTGCCTCCCAGGCTCAAGCAATTCTCCCGCCTCAGCCTCAGGAGTAGCTGGGATTACAGACTTGCACCACCACGCCTGGCTAATTTTTTATATTCTTAGTTGAGACAGGGTTTCACCATGTTAGTCAGGCTGGTCTCAAACTCCTGGCCTCAAGTAATCCACCCGCCTCGGCCTCCCAAAGTGCTGGGATTACAGGCGTAAGCCACTGCACCCAGCCTCTGTCATCTTCTCTTAAATAACTACTTGGTTCATCACAGAAATGTCGCTAAATGTAAGAACCAGGGCTTCGTGTGATGGCGAGGCCTGACCACATCACGTAAGCTTGGGGTGTTTTCCTTGCGCAACAGCTACAGAGAGAGGCTGGCCATGGTGGCTGTGACTTAGGGAAGTGCAGTGGACACAGCCAGGGGCTCTCAGGTCCTCAGCCTGCCACCTGGGGGCCGGGACTGGGCAGGGACGGGGGTAGGGCGGGGGTGGGCTCGGCGTACCTGCCAGGTCCCGGGCATACTGCTCCCTCGAGCGGTCCATCTGGCACTTGTGGCTGGCCAGCACCTTCTTCACCAGGTCCAGCATGCCGAAGTTCTGCACAATGTTGTTGAGGAGTACGGCATCTTAAAGGGCAACGCGCACACTCAGTGAGAACCCGGTCCCTTCCCAGAGAGCCAGAAGGCCACCACGGGGGCAGCTCCCCAGGAACCCGGCCAGCTAGAAGCCCGGCTCAGAGGGCAAGGACTGAGACACACTGAGGCCATCCTCCCACTACCCCGAGTTCAGCCTCAGCAACAGCAGGGTTCCCAAGCCCAGATCCAGCCTCCATCCCAGCAGCACAGGAGTACAGACACTCCTGGGCCAAGGAGCCAGCAGAGGAAAGAGGCAGCTCCTCACCTCGAAGCTGCAGGGGAGGGTCCTGGACCCGCTGCTGCAGGCCTCTCATGGTCTCCATCAGCTCCTGGTGGAACTCCTGGATGACCTCGTCTAGCAGGCCAGCATCCTTCAGCCCCCGCCAGAAGGTAAATGTATCATCTGTGAGGGAAGGAGTGGGCTCAGTGGGCAGGGAAAGTGGTGCCACACAGGGCAGCCACGAGGACCACACTGGAGCTGGCAGCACCTGGCACTAAGCTGGGCTTGCACTGCCCAGACACATCCACAGCACTAAAATCTGGCAGGGCAGCCACAGCGCTCAGCCTCAGAGCGCCCGGGACAACGGTAGCGGCAGCCAGACCTTTCTCCGTAAAGACCCCACTGGCCACACCTGGATTCCTGAAGCCCCTGTGTGGCCTCAGGCAGGCAAAGACCCCACCACCCCGCCAGGACTTGTGAGAAGCCCATGAGGAGGAACCTTGTACCTCCGATGGCAGCAGTCCAGTCACCAGGGTCTTCACAGGTCTCTATGGTGATGGTCGCAGGAGACCCATTCACTGCAGCCGAAAGGGAAGCTTGGTGAGTGCTGTTTGACCGCAGCCCCACACCCCACATACCCTGCCCGCCCTCCTCACACCACCTTCTGAACCTGCCCACCATCTGTTTTCACAAAGCTGACAAATACAGGACATACACTAGTACAGCCACAGCATGCGCCTGCCTTGTATTTTACATCTACTTCAGTCACAGACGTTGTCAAAGGAGAAAGAAGGCAAAAAGAAACCCCTTGAACCCATCACCCAGTTCCAACGATCCTCAACAATCTACTCTTCTTGTCCCTCTATGACTTTACTCAACAAGCACTTTCCACTTGACCAACAGGAGCGAGACAAGGTGATTCTTCCACCTGACGAGAGCCTGGAATCCTGCTCTGCGGCCGGACCTGTCACCCGTGGGGCCGCCCTCACCTCGCCTCTACTTGTGACGCTTCATTGACGTCACCATAAATCTCAGTAGCTATCATGCTTCCATTCTTCTAAACCTGAACAGGTGGGGCTCTGAGGGACAGAACCTGTTCTGGCTCTTCTCGTGGGTGTCTCTCTAGTGCCTGCAGGACACAACCAGGCGTGTGGCTCATATTTGGTCCTTTCTGGCAGTTTCTGATGGAGACTTTATACACAGATCCAGCTTAAAAAACAAACCCAGAAGCAGTTTAATATTTTGGTAAGCTTTTCAATATTATGCTGGCCTTTTCCACACTCATCAAAGACATAGCAGTGGTGATTATTATTTATTAATATTGTATACCTGGAATTATTTAGTTTGGGCTGATACACCATCTTTTACTAACTGCACAGTAGCCAAGTCAATGGTTTCTAGAGATTTCAGGTTAAAAAACCCGAATCATCCTCGGAAGAGCTGAGCCTCAGCCTGGCTATGAGGCACTGACTCCAGGGTATGGAAGGCCCAGTCCCTTCCCCGGCAGGCGGTCACGTGGAGCCAACGCTAACACAATGGATCCGCTGGGGAGGCCCCGAGGAGGACAGACAGGAGGCTGGGCTCCACCCTGTGCCAGCCCCCAGCAGTGCCTGGCCACCCCTCCCCACACAGCCCTGCACTCCCCAGGTCTCCAGGAAGGGCCACGCCCTGACCACCCAGCGCCCTGGCCTTGGACCAGGTGTGAACTAAGTTACGCCACGCCCGATCCCTGCATACTAAGCACTGACTGAGGAAAGGGCAGGCGAAGGCCAGTCCCTCCCACAGCAGCCCAAGTGTCCTGGGTTTCCGAGGACTCAGCACTGAACCTGCCAGCCTGCTCTGGCAGGACATGGAAAAGGGCCCGGGAGAAAGGTGAGGCTCCTTGCTGCCCTGGCGTCACTCTCCTACCCAGCAGGGACAGGGTAGGACTTAACCGAGCCCCACCTGGGCCAGCAACAAGGATGTCCCTGGCACACAGGAACAGGCTCTGGCCAGCACTGCGGAGTGACAGCTTAGGGACAATGCACGTGACATTGCTGGAAACACGACATCACCAAAGACCACTCAGTGACGTGACCGGGGAACCAAGGACCTAACTTCACTTTAACTTTAGTTTGTTTTTTGTTTTAAGACGGAATCTCATTCTGTCGCCCAGGCTAGAATGCAGTGGCACAATCTCTGCTCACTGCAACCTCCGCCTCCCAGGTTCAAGCGATTCTCCTGCCTCAGCCTCCCGAGTAGCTGGGATTACAGGCGTGCACCACCACACCCAGCTAATTTTTGTACTTTTAGTAGAGACAGGGTTTCACCATGTTGGCCAGGCTGGTCTCAAACTCCTGGCCTCAAGTGACCCACCCACCTCGGCCTCCCAAAGTGCTGGGATTACAGGCGTGAGCCACCGTGCCCAGTCCAATTTTAGTTTTAAGAAAAATTTCTCTATTCATAAAGCTGGAACTAATTCTAGGGAATAACCTTTCCACGATTTAGAGCTACAGACACCAACACGGAAGAATATCTAAGCCATCACCCAAAAACCCAAGTGGCAGGAATGCCTGCAGCAGGACGCTCAGCAGGGAAGGATTCCGCAAGTGAGGAGGCGGGTCCAGATTTGGGGCTGGGCTGTGGGGGTGGGAGGGGCCGGATGGGGGCCCAACCACTCTCTGTTACTCGCTATACCCTTCCCCACATGTGAGTTATTATATTACAATGAAAACGGCTTAAAAAGAAAAGTGCTGCAAGCTTCCTTGTCAATGAAAGCAGCAATTCGCCAGATCTCCCCAGTGAGGGAAGAGGCGGCTGATCCCAGATGCTTTGGGGCCCCACGCAGGAGACCAGCGGCCCTGGAGTGAGCAGGGGCATGTCACCCTCTGTGGCCGTGCCAGAGCAGGGCTGGGTCAGGATAAGCAGCCCTGGGCACCTACCGTCGGCCGCAGCGGGTGTGAGGGGGATGTACTCGGCTGACGTGGGGCTGCTCAGGGACACTCGGGCTCCTGAGAGGTCGATCTTGGTGCTGCGGCAGGTGTTGGAGCAGACCTTGTCATGCTGGTAGAAGTCCAGTTCCCCGGAGTCCATGATCTTCCTGTGGCAGAGGGTGGTATGGAACATCCAGGTCGGCCCCAGAGCTGAAGGCACCTGGCTCGCCCGCCCTGACCTGGGCCATCCACCTGCGTGGGGCAGTCCTAGCAAAGGCGCTGGCAGCTCCACAGGGCAGGGTGGGCTCCGTTTCCCTCTCAGTGCAAGCTCGGCGTGCAGGACCCTGCTGTGGGGAAGCAGCCGGCCCAGCCCCACACCAAGGCACTGTCCCCAGGAAGGAGGCGAGCACTGGCCAGCAGGTGTCCTGGAGGCACTTGTCAAGACTCTGGGGGGCTGAGCCTTTCTGGGACATCCCACTGCCCCAGCCCCAAGGGAGTGACCCACAGCTAACAAAGGTGGGCCCGGCCAACCTGCATATGTGTGACTCATTCTGAGGCAGAGGAAGGTGGGAAATCACTTCCAGGAGAAGCCTTCCTCCTTCTAAAGGCACAGAGACAGCAAAGGAGTGTGATGTGGGCACAGGAGAGCACCAGCAGCCATGACTGCCTCTCATCCTCATCTTTACCAAGAAAGCTTCACACAGCCCAAACTGCTGAGACCTGCCCTCCCATGGCCTTCTCTTCTGCCTCTCTGGAGGTCCAGGGTTTCAGCCCTGTGTGTCTCAATGAGCCTGCCTCAACCCATGAAGCAAAGGTCAGAGGCTCCAGCCTCACTCAATCTTTGGGCAGCACCGACCTCAGGCACACACAGGGTGATGCTTCCGTGGTCAGCTCAGGACATGCCTACCTGGTTGGTGGCCCCCACAGCTCTGTCACCAGCCATATTCCAGAAAATCAGAGGCCAGCTCAGCGGGACAGAGCCTGAGCCATGGGAAAGGACCCAGAGCCAGTCACCCATGAGGCCTCAAACTCTGATTCCGGCACAAAGCAAGGGCCCTCCTGAAGAAGTAGGTGGAGGCCAGGGCCACACAGACCAAGACTGTGGCTCATGATTCACAGATAAAGTGAAGGCCAGGTGCGGTAGCTCACGCCTGGAATCCCAGCACTTTGGGAGGCTGAGGCACATGGATCACCTTAGGTCAGGAGTTCAAGACCAACCTGCCTAACACGGCAAAATCCCGTCTCTACTAAAAATACAAAAATTAGCCAGGTGTGGTGGTGTGTGCCTCTAATCCCAGCTACTTGGGAGGCTGAGGAGGAAAATCACTTGAACTCAGGAGCGGAGATCACACCACTGTGCTCCAGCCTGGGCAACAGAGCAAGACTCTGTCTCGGAAAAAAAAAAAAGTGATGGGACAGAAATAAGAACATAAAAGGCAATGCTAAGAGGTTAAATTCGGCTGCCAATCTGATGCACAAATGCCAGGCCATACATTTCTTTTTTTGTTGTTTTCAGAATTCATAATTGGAACAGATCCTTTTGTTTCTCTTTTGGAGACAGTCTCACTCTGTAACCCAAGCTATGCTGCAATGGCATAATCACAGCTCCCTGCAGCCCTGACTTCCAGGCTCCAGTGATTCTTTCATCATCTCAACCCACTGAGTAGCCGTGACCACAGGCATATGCCACTAAATCCAGATAATTTTTTTTATTTTTATCAGAGATGAGGTCTCACTATGTTGCCCAGGCTGGTCTCAAACTCCTGGCCTCAAGTGATCCTGCTGCCTCAGCCTCCTAAAGTGCTGAGATTACAGGTGTGAGCCACCGTGCCCAGCCAACCCTTCATTTTCTAACAGTGAAACAGCCACAAATGCCTTCAGGTAAAGAATTGGTGGAAATTAAAATGATACTGACAAAACAATCCTAGAAATCTGATAGTGCCCTGTTGGTATGGTATGGGTGTGGGAGGCGAGTTTACTGTTTTGGGTGTGAGCAGGTGCAGCCACCCGGGAGGCTGTCGGCACTCAGCACATCCAAAATACGCCTCATCTTCAGAATCCCAAAACCCCACAAGAAAGCAGCAGCTGCCAGGGCTCCTTCCACCAGAGGCTGACCCCGGCGCAGCACCCACCTGAGCATGATGCCATTCATGCGGATGGCTCTCTTCCAGTCCTTCAGGGTGGACTTCCCGGCCAGGTGCACGAACTCCTTTGGGCTGATCACATGCTCGTCATACTGTGGGGGACACAGCCGTGGGGGTCAGGGCCAAGACACCACACAGGCTGCCCGCCTCTCCTACCCGACCCTGAGTCAGGAGCGCGTGGCGGGAAGAGTGCCACGGCACAGCTCTGACCACCGCAGGTCTTCTACAGAGCATTCAGGTGAAATGAGAACATGCCCCAGAGGCACTGTGGCTGCAGTGGGGAGTGGCCGCGTCCTCCAGCCCTGAGGGGGCCGAGATGCTGTGTGCCTGGGGCTAGGCAGGGCTGGGCTGACCACACCAGGCAGAAGGTGCGTGGCCTTCTTTTCCTCCAGACAGACTAAGCCGACTGCTTCTGTGCAATGTATTTTAAATACACATCATTGCATACGTTACATCAGAGACAGCAACAGATGCCAGAGCATGAACTGAGCTGTGAACGATGCCTTCCTCAGCCCCCTCCTGATACCACCTTGCCCGGCACCTGCTCTCACTGTGACACACACATACATCTAAGCCAGGGAACCCTCCTGCTTGCCAACTTCACCCATGTGGGAGCTCAGAGAACCTGAGAAGGTAAAATATCCTATTTAATCTTGTTACACAAGCAATTACTGAAACCAAAAACTGCAGTTACTTAGAAAACAAGCAGTCTGGGAATGGAGGAGTCACAGGGTCTCGTCAGCGGGACCCAGGCACAGGAGCTGTCTCTACCCTGGGGCCGTGATCAGGTCGAGCTTGCTGAAAGAAGCGATGCTCCCAGTCTCTGAGCATCTGCACACCCACACATGACCTTCACGCCGCAGATGAGAAAACTGAGCCCAGCCAGTCTCTAGCTCTCCTCATGTAGCTAATCAGGGAGATCAGACAGAAGCCCAGGCAGATGGAGTCCAGAAGACCCCTCTGGCCACTGCCTGACCCTGGCAGGAAGCCTGCACCAGCTGTGATGGAGGCTGCCTCCGGCCATCACCTCTGCCCACTCGGCTCACACATAGGAAACTCAACTGCACTCAGTGAGCCTGGTCCTCCCTAGAGCCCTAGACTCAGCCAGGCTTGCCTTCCCACCTCCCATGCCTGCCTCTTTCCTTTCCTGTTACTCTCTCGTCCAGGTTTCCTCTCACAGTGAGGAAGCTACATGCTGTCCTCTCCTGAGCGGCTCCAGGCGCTTAAGTGTCACATTTACCTGGGCTGCCAGAGCCCAGAGCTAACACGGCCTGCTCCTGACCCTCCAGACCACGCCCATGTGGCCCTGCTCTCATCTCTGAGGCCCTGCGGGGCACCTCTATCAATGCTGATTTACCCACATTTCTCCCGACTCCTCACACCTTCTCATATCACCACACTTCCACCTGGAGTCCCCTTGTCTCCACCTGAAATGCACATTCAGAACATTCTTCAGCCATGATCTGCTGGTGGCAAACCCGTGTTTTTTCCTGAAAATGTCTTTTTTCCAGCTTAATTTTAAAGACAACCTCACAGTGTCAGCGCTCTCTGCACAGCGAGGCTCTGGCACCAACACTTCTGCTCCTGGGCTGTTTTCAGGAGCTCACACTGGCGGGATTCTTGCTCCTGAGTGAACCGTCTCTCCTCTCTGGCTAGATTTATGGTCCTCTCTGTCCCGGCCATTCTGGAATTTCATTATGATGTCACCTATGGTATACTTCTTTTGTGTTTCCAACTTCCTAATCCTGATATAATTTCAAACTCAGGTGAATTTCCAGCATAGTCCAGGGAGCTCTCGAATGTGCGTTCCCAGACCCACTGGCTGCTCCCGTCTGCCCCTTGCTCCCTTGCCCCCAGCTAGAGCTGTGCGTGTGCAGCTACTGAGGGCGAGGCAGAGATGCCGGCTCCTGGGCCCTCAGCACGTGCGTCCATTTCCTAAGAACAGGTTCTCTTATACAGCCACAGAACGACGCACATCAGGAAGTTATCATTCATATATTATTCTCTAATCCCTTGTCCACATTCAAATTCATGAATTCTCTCAATGATAGCCTTTATTGTAAATTATTGTGTTTTTTGTTTGTTTGTTTGTTTGTTTGAGATGGAGTCTCACTGTTGCCCAGGCTGCAGTGCAGTGGTGCAATCTTGGTTCACTGCGACCTCCAACTCCCAGGCTCAAGGGATTCTCTTGCCTCAGCCTCCAGAGTAGCTGGGAATACAGGCACATGCCACCATGCCCAGTTAATTTTTCATAAAGATGGGGTTTCACCACGTTGGCTGGTCTGGTCTTGAACTCCTGATCTGAGATGATCCACCCACGTAAGACTCCCAGAGTACTAGGATTACAGGCGTGAGCCACCATGCACGGCCCGCATTTTCTGATGCAGGATCCAGCCCAAGACTGTGGTACATACAACTGCTGTGCTCTTCAGTGACTGTCACCATTAAGACGGAGCAGCAGGCAGGGCGTGGTGGCTCATGCCTGTAATCCCAGCACTCTGGGAGGCCAAGGTGGGCGAGTCACCTGAGGTTAGGAGTTCAGGGTCAGCCTGGCCAACATGGCAAAACCCCACCTCTACTAAAAATACAAAAATTAGCCAGGGAGGGTGCTGGGCGCCTATAGTCCCAGCTACTCAGGAGGTTTAAGCACAAGAATCACTTGAATCCAGGAGGCAGATATTGCAGTCAGCCAAGATCATGCCACCACGCTCCAACGTGGGCGACAGAGTGAGACTCTGTCTCAAAAAAAAAAAAAAAAAAAGACAGAGCAGCTTCTTAGCCTGTGTCTAAGTCTGTATTGACGTCTATGGAGCTCGTGGGTCAGGTACTATGTAGGTTGTTCTCCGTGTGTGTCTGCTTTCTCATGAATAGAGGACGCTATGAACTGCTGGAAGAATAGCGTGGAACTCCTGCTCACTCCATCAGGAGGCTCCAGGGGTAGGTCTGTCCCGAGCCTGATGATGTGAAGATGGATCGCTGAGTTGAGGAGGCACCTGCCGGCTTCCCCACCACAGCTACGACTTCCCTCTGTAATGGCTGCGTGGTTTACCGGGATGCCCTGCAACTAGTCTGAGCACCTGCTTATGACTCTGACCCATCATTCCTCCCACACTTGTTAGCTGGTATCCTAAGAGCTTCATTTCTCTCTATGCATTTATTTAACATAAATAAATACCATTAAATTTATTGAGATAGGTGCGGACTTACAAGTCTTATTTTACTTGAGTGATAACTCATGACGATCACTATCTACTTGGACGTAGGCAGTGGGGTCTTCATGCAGGCTGGGGTCTGTCAGTGCCCTCGCGCTCACTGTGGACGGCTCTGTCCTCAGTTATGAAAGCTCTCCGTCTCTCTCCTCCTTCCAGAACTCTAATAGATGTGTTAGATTCTCATGGTTCCTGAATACATCAATTTCTTTTTTTTTTTTTGAGCTGGAGTCTTGCTCTGTCACCCAGGCTGGAGTGCAGTGGCATGATCTTGGCTCACTGCAACCTCCACCTCCTGGGTTCAAGCAATTCCCCTGCCTCAGCCTATCAAATAGCTGGGATTACAGGCGCCCACCACAATACCCAACTAATTTTTTTTGCATTTTTAGTAAAGACGGCGTTTCACCATGTTGGCCAGGATGGTCTCGAACTCCTGACCTCGTGATCCACCTGCCTCAGCCTCCCAGAGTACTGGGATTACAGGCGTGATCACCACACCGGCCTCTTTTTTTTTTTTTTTTAATTTAAGTAGAGACTAGGGTCTCACTGTTACCCAGGCTGCTCTTGAACTCCTGGGCTCAAGCAATCCTCCTGCCTCAGCCACCCCAAGTGTTAGGGTTAGGTGTAAGCCATGGTACCAAGCCTTTTTTATTTCTTAAATTACTAAATATTAATGATTTTATCTTCTAAGCTTTAAAACCCCAACACAGCTGAGCTGCTGCAAGGCCAACTCTGCTGCCTGTGGCTTCTGTGCATGCTCCAGGAGCGCTGCTTCTTATGTGTCCAGGGTTCCGCAGAAATTACTTGAAACTTGAGATAAAGGTGAATTCTTCCAAAAAGTATTTTTTGTTTGCTTCCGTCAGATTCCTGGGGGAACTGCCAGCTGGGAGGTACTGATAACTCTCAGCTTGAGGCTTTCAGACCAACAAGGCCACCTATGAATCCTACAGAGGGTGGTGTCCCCTTCCCTGTGCCGGGGACAGGAGATGCGGGAGTCCCAGTGCCAGGGAGAGGAAGTGTGGGTGGATTCGCCCCTTATCGGTGCGGGTGCCGGGGACAGGAGGTATGGGAGTATTCGGTGGATTCACCCTGGGAGGTGCCAGCTTGGAGGGGACAGTCCCCACCTCCCACCCAGCACACACGCCTCAAGGAGGCCCTGGGCTTTGTCTTCTGATCTCCAGCCCTGCAAGGCTGAGAAAACCAAGCTCAGGCCAAGGCTCTCAGGGCAAAAGCTGGACACAGCACCCATCTGTCTCTCAATTCTGTCACTGTTAGGTCCCCAGGCCCCAGCACTTCCTCTTTCTTAGCCCGTGTGAGGCATCATCTACAAGATGCTTTATGAAACTATCTTCCCTGGCATTTTTGGTTGTTCCAGCACAGGTGAGCCTGGGTATCTCACCTGTCAATGCTGCCAGAAAGAGAAGACCTTCCCCACTCGTCCTGCTCCTTACCAAGGAGGGAGCCTTTCTGGAGCAGATCTCACTGGATCTGCTGGGTAAAGCTCCTTGCCCAGGAGGGGCAGCCTCCTCCACACAGCAGGAGGGCCTCCCAGCTTCCCTGCCACAGCACACTGCGGCCACAGCGAGTTTCTCTTCCTGAAGGTTCTTCCCGCACCTCCTACACTCTCCCCAGCCCGGGAGACCCTGCCTCAGGATGCATTTGGCATCATAGCTGCACCCCCAGGGCAGACACAGATGCCATGAGGCCTCTCTCCTGGGCCCTGAATGAAGCCTGTGCTCACCTGAACACATTTCACATTGATGCCAGGACACACAAACTTCCTCCAGATGAGGTTGGCTCTGCTGTCCCCACAGGTGATAGGGTACACAATCTCAGCCTCCAAGTTCTCCCCCTCTTCAGCCATCTTCACTTCTCACAGGCACATTGACAAGAAAGGGTAAAAACAGAAAATCAGTTACAACCTCTCCAAAGTATTTCCTGAAAACGCAGAAAACAGCTACAAACCTGGAAACCAAAAATTAAAATCCAGGAAGGCCTGAGACAGAGCCAGGCAGGGTAGGCAGGGCATGCTCACTGGTGCCCTGTTATTTTGAGTTTCACGGTTAAACTCAGTAAACGATTTAAATATAGTTACATTAACAGAATTCCATTAAACTATGGTTAAACTGAAGAGCCACTTAAGGAAATAAAATCAAACATTAATTGAAAAAATTCTAGGGAAACCTAAGGTTTTAAAGGTTCAGGGCCTGTAATCTCAGGCAAAAGAAAAACATTAAGAGTGTCATAAAGAATTTTTACTGGGCCAGGCGAGGTGGTTCATGCCTGTAATCCCAGCACTTTGGGAGGCCCAGGTGGGTGAATCACCCGAGGTCAGGAGTTTGAGAACAGGCTAGCCAACATGGCAAAACCCCATCTCCACTAAAAACACAAAGATTAGCTGGGTGTGGTGGCATGCACCTGTAATCCCAGCTACTTGGGAAGCTGAGGCAGGAGAATCGCTTGAACCCGGGGGGGGGGCAGAGGTTGCAGTGAGCCAAGATCATGCCACTGAACAACAGAGTGAGACTCCCTCTCAAAAAAAAAAAA
>NW_016107870.1:561603-569760 GCF_001604975.1 Cebus imitator
AAAAAAAAAAAAAAAAAAACAATTTTTACTGGCCAGGCTTAGTGGCTCACACCTGTAATCCCAATACTTTGGGAGGCTGAGGCTAGAGGATCATGTGAGGCCAGGAGTTCGAAACTAGCCTGGGCAACAGTGAGACCCTATTTCTTTTAAAAAAAAGTGTTTTTTATTTAGCTGGGCATGGTGGCAGATGCCTGTAGTCCCAGCTACTCAAGAGGCTGCGGCAGAAGGATCATCTGAGCCTAGGAGGTCAAAGCTGCAGTGACCAGTGATTGGGCCGCTGCACTCTGGCCTGGGCAACACAGCAAGACCCTGTCTCAAAAAAAGATTTTTTTTTACTACCATTCACTGATAGTTGTAACAAACAGATACAGGAAAACAATGGTACTGAAACAGAAGAAAACAAAATCCAAAAGAGGAGAGATATGCAAACTTGGGCCTAAGTGACTTTGCTCTCCTATTAGCCATGGGCAGAGAAAGGGCTATCACTACAGACACATGGCAGGCCCCACCCCTGGGGGGCCCTGGGGCCTGGCCCTTAGTCCTAAGGGCACACGGCTTGGGAATCAGCCGAACGAAGACCTTGTACATCTCTGGCCATTTCCCATTTTGAGTGCAGGGCTATCCTGTCCCGGCTGTGGCAAGAAGGCAGGCTTCCCACCCAGGGCAGCTTCCTACCTAACACGGCTTCCTTGAGCTGGGAGGAGGCTGTAAAGGCAGCAGCAGCTGCCGCCGCTGCATTTTCTGTCTCCATGTTATCTTCTGTCAGGTCAGCCCTGGTGAAGTGAAGGAAAGAGAGAAGAACCTCAAGATCCCGGAGGCATAACCTGCAGGGCACTTTCTTCTTGACAGCGCTTGGCTGACCTGTTATACTTTTCTCATTTCATTCAAGGTGGCTCACACCTGTAATACCAGCACTTTGGGAGGCTGAGATGGGTGGATCACTTGAGATCAGAAGTTCAAGACCAGCCCAGCTGACATGGTGAAACCCCATCTCTACTAAAAATATAAAAATTAGCCAGGTGTGGGCGCACACACCTGTAATGCCTCTCGGGAGGCTGAAGCAGGAGAATCGCTTGAACCCAGGAAGCAGAGGCTGCAGTGAGCTGAGATCGCACCACTGCACTCCAGCCTAAGTGACACAGCGAGAGACTCTGTCTNAACACTTAGCTGGACATGGTGGTACATGCCTGTTGAAGCTGGGATGGGAGAATCGCTTGAACCTGGGAGGCGGAGGTTGCAGTGAGCCAAGATTACACCACTGCACTCCAGCCTGGGTGATGGAGTGAGACTCCATCTCAAAAGAAAAGGCCAGTGCGGTGGCTCACGCCCGTAATCCCATCACTTTGGAAGGCCGAGGTGGGAGGATCACCTGAGGTTAGAAGTTTGAGACCAGCCTGACCAACATGGTAAAACCACATCTCTACTAAAAATACAAAAATTAGCTGGGTGGTGGCTCGAGCCTGTAATCCCACCTACTCAGGAGGCTGAGGCAGGAGAATCACTTGAACCTGCAAGGCAGAGGCTGCAGTGAGTAGGGATTGCACCACTGCACTCCAGTCTGGGCAACAGAGCAAGACTCTGTCAAAATTAAAAAAGAAAAAAAAGAAAAGAAATGGCAGAGGCTGCGTAGGTCCGAGGACTGAGCACTCATGGGTGCCAAGCTGGCCTCAGGAACATACATTTTCTGTTTGGTTTACAGTGGGGAGCACCCAGAATGGCACCTAGCAGGTAAAACCAGCAGGTGAGCCCAGGCGCGGTGGTTCACGCCTGTAATTCCAGCACTTTGGGAGGCCAAAATGGGCGAATCATTTGAGGTCCGGAGTTCGAGACCAGCCTGGCCAACATGGTGAAACCTAGTCTCTACGCAAAATACAAAAATAAGCCAGGCATGGTAGTACACACCTGTAATCCCTGCTACTCAGGAGGCCGCGAAAGGAGAATCGCTTGAACCCAGGAAGCAGAGGCTGCAGTGAGCTGAGATCGCACCACTGCACTCCAGCCTAAGTGACACAGCGAGAGACTCTGTCTCAAAAAATAAAAAATAGAAAACAGAGGTGAAACCAGAAGGATTTGTGGAGGCAGCGAGTGATCCAGTAGAGATTCTGCACTTCCACTTCTGTCTTTAATAAAGTATTTAATTTCCATGATAATCACTTCACATGGCTACAGAAACTATCAGAAAATATAAAGTTTTAGAAGAAAAACCACATAACAAAATAAATTGTAGACAAATAAAAATGTAAAGATAAAAGATGAAACCATCAAAGTATTAGAAGGAAAAAAAGAGTTTTTTACTAGTTTCTAAGTGACAAAGGGTTTTCTCATACAACACAAAACCAAGAAATAAAAAAAGACAACTTTGTCTTTAAAAATAAAAACAAACACTTTCAGTGCTAGGAAAAACTAACACCACTAACAATTTTTTTTTTTTGTAGAGACGGGGTTTCACCATGTTGGCCAGGCTGGCCTCAAACTCCTGACCTCATGATTCACCCACCTCAGCCCCCCAAAGTGCTGGGATTACAGGCATAAGCCACCAAGCCCAGCCACTATTTTTTAAGAAAAGAAAAAAAAAACTTGGTGGTAAAATGCTTAAAACATAAGAACAAACTGCTAATTTCCTGATATGACAAAGAGGTCCTACAGACCAATGTCACAGCACAACAGGGCAACGGAAAGGCCACAAGCAGAGGCTCTGGAGAAGCCCTAGAAAGACACTCACAAGGAATGCGAACAGAAACAGCACGAAATGCCACTTTTCCCCAGACAGACAGCCCACGGGAAGGAACCTGCGCCACCACGCCGAGGGGAGGGTCTCAGCGTGGTGGTCCCAGTGTGGGAAGGACTCCAATGCCGTCCTCGATGAAAGCCCACCTGCAGCCTAGAAACACGCCCTTCTGATCCACACCTCCATTTCTAGAAATTAATCCTGCAGACACAGTGTTCCCATACTTGCATGAGGGTTGTCTGAAACAGGGAGCTAGTCTCCAGTTTCCAGAACTTGTGAGAGCGGCTGCCTCAGGGAAGACTATGTGGACAAGCTGGGAGAGGTCTGGGTGGGTCTCCCGGCTGTGCACCTCATAACAGCCAACTGTATAATGTGTGCACTTCTAAACTTCCAGAAGTTTGCTTAAAAACACACTCAAGGGCCGGGCAAGATGGCTCACACCTGTAATCGCAGCACTTTGGGAGGTGGAGGTGGGCAGATCACCTGAGGTCAGGAGTTTGAGACCAGCCTGGCCAACATGGTGAAACCCCATCTCAACTAAAAATACAAAAACCAGCCAGGCGTTGGAAGAGACGCCTGTAGTCTCGGCTACTTGGAGGCTGAGGCAGGAGAATCGCTTGAACCCGGGAAGTGGAAGTTGCAGTGAACCAAGACTGCGCCACTGCACTCCAGCCTCGGCAACACAGCAAGACTCCATCTCAAAAAAAAAAAAAAAAAAATACACTCAGCCTCAGGAGGGCTCATGGGCACCCTCCCTGTTATCTCACCTTCAAGACCCCACGCCTCAGCCTCAGCACAGCACAGGTGCCCAGCACAGAGGCCTGATGGTGCCCATATCTCAGGACTGGCGTCTGGGGTGCACAGCCTTGAATTCCTATCGCTCACTCACGACGTGGACAAACAGGGACACCAGCCAAAGCAGTTCGAGCCCAGGGGAACGCCTCTTTTGGGGGAAGCCAGCTCTGGGGAGGTGACTCTTGAGCTGAGCCTGGAAATGCCGAGAGCCAAGAGCTGGGCGTGGGGGTGGCTTGCACAGGCTGAGAGCAGAGCGCCGGGGGCTCCCGGGGCCTTTCTCCTGTGGGGCAGGATACGCCTGCAGGCAAAGCCTCACTGCAGGCTAAAGGTGAAGGGAAGTCAGGGAGCCCCTTGGATTCTTTTTTTTTTTGAGACAGGGTCTCATTCCCGTTGCCAAGGCTGGAGTATAGTGGGGCAATCACAGCTCACTGCAGAGCTTCCAGTGAGCCTCCTGCCTAGGCCCCCTGAGTAGCTGGGACTACAAGCACACGCTACCGTACCTGGCTCATTTTTTTTATTTTTAGTAGAGATGAGGTTTCACTACGTTGCCCAAACTGGTCTTGAATTCCCAGGCTCAAGTGACCCTCCTGCCCCAGCCTCCCAAAGTGCTGGGATTACAGGCGTGAGCCACGGTGCCCTGCCACGCCCTTTGGATCCTTAAACAGAGGATTGATACGGTCAGATTTGTACTTTAAGAAAGAACACTGGAGTGGCTGGGTGTGGTGGCTCATGCCTGTAATTCCAGGACTTTGGGATGCAGGTGCATCACTTGAGGTCAGGGGTTCAAGACCAGCCTGACCAACATGGTGAAACCCAACTCTACTAAAAATACAAAAAGCAGCCAGGTGTGGTGGTGGGTGCCTGTAATCCCAGCTACTTACAGGCTGAGGTGGGAGAATCGCTTAAACCTGGGGGGCCGGAGGTTGCAGTGAGCCAAGATTGCACCACTGCACTCCAGCCTGGGTGACAGGCCGAGAGTTCATCTCAAAATAAAAATTTAAAAAAAAAAAAAAAAAAAAAAAAAAAAAAAAAAGGCTGGGCACGATGACTCACACCTCTAATCTCAACATTTTAGGAGGCCGAGGTGGGCAGATCATGAGGTCAGGAGGTCAAGACCAATCTGCCTAACCCAGTGAAACCCCATCTCAACTAAAAATACAAAACAAAATTAGCCGGGTGTGATGACACATGCCTGTAGTCCCAGCTATGTGGGAGGCTGAGGCAGGAGAATCTCTTGAACCCAGCAGGCAAAGGTTGCAGTGAGCTGAGATCGCACTACTGCACTCCAGCCTGGGCGACAGAGGAGACTCTCTCTCAAAAAAAGAAGGGAAGAACACTGGAGTGGACCACAGATTTTAGGGGCAGGAAGCGAGGCTGAGACAGGAGGCCAGGAAGCCAAGTGCACGGCGGAAGCCTGTGGTCTCAGTTACTCCGTAGGCTGAGGCGGGACCACTGCTTGAGCCCAGGGTTTGAGAAAGCACTTGGGTGAGAAGCCCACAGAGAGGGGACCAAGGGTCAAGGAGACAGCAACCCTGGACGGGGAGGCACCTGGAGACCTGCTGGCTCGCCTGCTGGCTTGGAAGACAATGAGCAGAGCTGCACAGGACAGGAAGAATCTGGGTGGACTGTGGGACACCAGCTGGTGTCTGGTGGGGTCATCTTGGCCCAAGTGTAACCTGCACACGGAAGTGCTTAGGCACCAGAAGGCCCTCAGGGAAGTGCGCTGAGCACCTATGCAGATGCCCACAGCCGTCTCTCCTCTGTTGGCCCCTCTGGGCTCTCCCTCCAAGGGCAGCCGCTGGCCAACTAGGTTTGCTGCTTTTGAATGTTATATAAATAAAAGTATAGGTCGTGCCCTCTTTTCAGTCTGGCTTTTTTCTTTGAGACAGGGTCTCCCCTGTGCAGTAGCTAAATCACAACTCAGGATTTAGCCCTTGACCTCCTGTGCTCCTAGTAATTCTCCCACCTTGGCCTCCTGAGTAGCTGGGACCACAGACGCATGCCACCGCGCCCAGCTAATTTTTTTCTGTATATTTTTGTAGGTCTCATTTTGTTGCTCAGGCTGGTCTTGAACTCCTGGCTTCAAGTGAACCACCCACCTCAGCCTCCCGAAGTGCTAGGATTCCCGGTGTGAGGCACCGCACCCGTGACTCCTCTGCTCCACAGGCCTTGACGGCCGCTGCTGCTGTGAAGGCCATCGTTGCTTCCTTCCTGCAGCCTGCAGTGTTCTGCTCTGTGAAGTCCCCACAGTCTATAACTTTCAGAGGGGGTCTGCAGCTCAGCAGAGGCAGCAGGGGGCTCTAGCCCAGATGTAGGAATTGTTGGCCAAGCCTTGGTTGAGCAGGGGATTCCCTGTGAGAAGAGGCTGCCTGACCATCCAAGCAGCAGAGCCAGCAAGGTCCCAGGAGGAAGCCGTGAGAGGCCTCAGGAAACAGCAAGGGCGGCTGACAGTGCAGAATGTGGCATGCACATCCACTTGTGGCTGGAAAACAGCCACAGATCTGCCGCATCTCCCTGGAGAAGACAGGGCGGGGGGCACTGAGAAGGGGCTGGGGATGAGGGAAGAGGAGGCTGCGAACGCAAAGGCTCAGCTTGGAGGTGTTGGAAGGAGAATGGGCTTTGCAAGATGGCAGGGAGAAGGGGCTGCGGGGCCGTGGGCCTGGCCTTGAACACAGCGGCGCCTCGCTGAGTCATGTCTACCTGGGTGGCCCCTTTCCTGTACTGCGCCTGAGGTCTGCCTACCCGGCCCCTCTCGTGGTCAGAGCTGGAGCACAGCCTCCACCCAGCCTTCTCCCAGTTAGCCCTGGCATCTGCTTCCTGGAAGGCCTGAACTGGCGGAGCTCAGAGCCAGTCCCCAAGCGCAGGCACACGCAAACCCCAGGGAGGGAAGTGGAGCCATTGTTCTGTTCCTCCTGCTCACTTGTGATCTCTGCTCTGGAGCTCCTGAAGAATAAATAAATTCTCCTGCCCAGAGAATTTACCACTCTCTAGATCTCAAAGTTTTATTTCACCTCACATAACCGTGTGAGAAATGAGGGTTGATTAAAACTACAAAGATGGAGTCTGGTCTCTGGGACATATTAAGAATGACTCCCATGTGAAGAAGACAAACTGGGAATGGCACAGCTCCACGGAGGGTGCCTGAACTCCAAAGAGGACACCGACCTCTCGAGTCAGAACTATGGACGGTGGAGAGGATGACAGAACAGGATCACGTGCCCTTCACACGACTGCTGACCAGGACCCAGCTCCAAGAGTGGGAGGGAAGGAGGGAGGCAGGGGAGCCCCTGACAAGCCAGGGTCACAGTCACACAGCAAACCCCACCCAGGCCATGTGCAAACACAGCCAGAAACTCTCCATGGAGATGGCCTATGGGGCCAAAGAGGTGTGCAGATGGGGCCCCATGAGGCCCCCACCCCAAGCTTCAGAGGCGCCCCTGTTGCACCTGCAGACGCGCCTGCTGCACTGAACACAGACCGTAGGAGGGACCCTCTCCCTGCAGGACAAGAGCCTTCCACAGTGCTCAGGTGAGATGTGGATGAACTGGCATTTGCAGTTCAAACTTCATCTGAAAAATGCCCACTCTGCTTAAAGTAAATGTTTGCGCAAGCTGCTGGCTACCTCCCGGATGCCCATCCTCTCCAACATATGGCCATTGCCACAATGTGGCCGAGAGCAAGGCAGCCCCACCAGGCTTCATAAGTAAGGAGCACTCCCAAGGTCCCCCCAAAATATTCAACTGGGAGAGGAATCAGCACCCACCAAGTTGTTAACTAGCTTCTACTCCCCCATCTTTTAAAAAAACAGGCAGCAAGAGGAAACCTCAACTTCCAGCTGGTAGAATAATAGCTATAATTCTCCACGAGAAAGAAGAGGATCTTTAAGTCCTCAAGACAGCCCTGCCTCAGCCATGCCCTCTTCTCAGGAGAAGGCACATGCAGCCTGTCCGCTGCTCCATATGTGGCTGTCCCATGAGGGCAGCACCTTGGTGTCCTGGCAAAGGAACCTAAGACTGAAAAAAGCCCTCTGGTCCTTTACGGCTCCCTCCATCAAGACTGGGGGCTATTTCCCACCCCTTCCACTTGACTTTGGGCCAAGCTTTGACAAGCTTTGACCAAGACGCTGTGACGAGGCCCCACAGGGACCGTGGCTCTCCTCCTACTAAGCACACCCAGGCAGGTGTCCTGGCAGAGCCTCGGCCACCCACCGATGTCTAGATATGTGAGTGAGTCCAGCCTGGACCTCCCCCTCCCCAGCGAGGCCCAGCAGCACCAGCCCAGACACAAAAACCTTAAGAAATGACCAGTGTCGGCCTGGCAGGGTGGCTCACGCCGAGGTGGGTGGATCACTTGAGGTCAGGAGTTTGAGACCAGCATGACCAATATGGTGAAATCCTGATTCTAAACACACAAAATTTAGCCAGACATGGTGGTGGACACCTGTCATCCCATCTACTCAGGAGGCTGAGGCAGGAGATTTACTTGAACCGAGGAGGTGGAGGGTGCTACAGTGGCCTGAGATAGAGCCAATGCACTCCAGCCTATGTGACAGACACTTGGTCTCAAAAAAAAAAAGACAGGAAACACACCTGACTAGTGTGACCTCACATGGAGCACTCCAGACACACTGCCTG
>NW_016107870.1:572127-587462 GCF_001604975.1 Cebus imitator
GGAGCACTCCAGACACACTGCCTGACTAGTGTGACCTCACATGGAGCACTCCAGACATAGTGGAGCTGGATGGTTTTCTTCAAACTAGGAATCCCCAGAGGATCAAATTGTTTTGCATCGGCCGGATGTGGTGGCTCACACCTGTAACCCCAGTGCTCTGGGAGACTGAGGTAGGAGGACTGCTTGAGTCCAGGAGTTCAAGACAAGCTTGGGCAACATAGCAAGACCCCATCTCCACAAAATCAAAAAATTAGCCAGGCGTGGTGGCACATGCCTGTAGTCCCAGCTACTCAGGAGCCTGAGGCGGGAGGATTCCTTGAACCCCGGAGGTCAAGGCTGCCATGAGTCATGACTGCACGACTGCACTCCAGCCTGTGCGACAGAGCGAGACTCTGTCTCCAAAAACAGCAAATCATTTCACGTTCCCAGTTTCTCCACTGGCAAAAGACTGTCAAGGTAAGAAATGGTTCTGACCCACAGAAATCTAAGAAAGGAAAAAACATAAAAAATAGAAAATGTAACAAAGAGACAGCCTCAGAACAAAGAACAGCAGAGCTATGGTTGTCACTCTTCCCTCACACCCTAGAAAGCTTTCTGAACGCACCTGGCCAAAGGGCCACCCTGCACCTGCCTCAGAGCTGGTCCTGTCCTGTCCATCGGTGAAAGCTTAAGAGAGGAGGGGAGGTCCCAAGGTTTTAACTCACCAGTCTCTGGATCAAGGGGTGCAATAACCAAGAAGCCCCAGCCACACCCAGACCCAATGTTGCCTGCATGGGGTGAGCTGGGAAGGCCCAGGAAAAGGCAGGAGACGGATGAGTGGAAATGTCATTCTGTGGCCACAGAAATGGTCACAACATTTTATAACTTCCTGCCAAGAGGAAGTCTTAGCCGCAGGCTCGAACCAGAGCCTTGTGATGCTGCTTGAGTCAGTCAGGCAACAGGAGTGAGCAAGAGGTCCGCTTTCCTCTACAACCCTTGGCTCATCAGGCAAAGAAATCTAGGCCTCCAGGTGGAAGTCACAGACCTGGCAAAGCAGAGGAGAGCCACCCAGCCGAGCCTACCTATGCCCCAAACCACCTCCTTCCAGAGACCCCTGTGGCCGAGGCTACCCAGACCAGCAGGCCCTTGCCGTGCTGTCAGCTGACAACAGGGGTTGGTGGGGCCAGCCCAGACCAGTAGAACCACCAATCAACCAACAGAATTAAAGGAGACCATAACTATGTCTTAAGCCACTAAGTTTTGGGTGGTTTCTTAAACAGCAAAAGAAAACTGACACAATCATAAACAGAGCAAGCAAGAGAACTTGGCAATTACTTCCTCTGTACTTCTCACTGTTCTCAAAAGAGTTAACTTAAGCATAAGATGTGAGCAAATTCTTTTAACAACCTAGAAAAAAAGCTCATATTCAGCATTCATAAAGCAAAGCTAACCCACAGGAGCCGCCTTCCATAGTAACCACAGGAAACCAAGGCAGCAAATGGGACACCAGCCTCCAGGGCACTGTACCAGCCACCAGCCGTGCTCCTGTGCCTGTGACTGCCCTGGTCCGTCACTGCCACCAGCTGGCAAGACACCCACAGAGGACAGCTCTAAGCCCACGATTGTGTGTGAAGATAACTGCATGAGAGGGAAAAAGCTTCAGGGAGATTTTTATTACTAACAACATTTTTGTTTTCTTTTTTTTTTTTTTTTTTTTTTGAGATTGAGTCTCACTCTGTCACACAGACTGGAGTGCAGTGGTGCAATCTCAGCTCACTGCAACCTCCAACCCCCTCCCAGAGCAATTCTCCTGCCTCAGTCTCTTTTTTTTTTTTTTTTTTTTTTTTTTTTTTTTTTTTTTTGAGATTGAGTCTCACTCTGTCACACAGACTGGAGTGCAGTGGTGCAATCTCAGCTCACTGCAACCTCCAACCCCCTCCCAGAGCAATTCTCCTGCCTCAGTCTCCCGAGTAGCTGGATTACAGGCACCTGCCACCACACCTGACTAATTTTTGTACTTTTAGTAGAGATGGATTGGCTCTACTAAAGAGCCAGACTGGTCTCGAATTCCTGACCTCAAGTGATCTGCCTGCATCGGCCTCCCAAAGTGCTGGGATTACAGGCGTAAGCCACCGTGCCCAGCTCATTTTTGTTTTTCAATAAAAATGTACTTAACGTTGAAATCTCCACATTTCAAATGGGTAACCCCAGTGTCCCTGATGCTCCTGTGACAGTGCTCATGAGACCTCTCTTGGGTGTGAATCTAGAATGTGGGTGGTCTGGGCAGGAGGGGGAGGGAAGAGTACAGGTTTCCCCTAGGACATGAAAGCCACCCTGCACTTGTCACACTGGGAAAACACCCTCTCCATCACATGGACCTTGGCTTTGGAGACTGGATCCCAGGCGCCACTCAGCTGCTGTAGTGAATTGTGATCCTCTGAGCCCAGCGATGCACCTGCAGGACATCTGGCCCCGTCTCCTTGTTAAGCCAGTTCATGAAAGAGACTTTCCTGAATGACATGCTAAATGGGCTATGCGAGGACTAAATGGGATGGTCTCTGGCTGGGACAGACCCACAATAAAAGCCACTTTGTGGGGAAAGGAATCTTTCTTTTTTTCTTTCTTTTGAGACAGGATCTCACCATGTCACTCAGGCTGGAGTGCAGTGGCATGACCCTGGCTCACTGCAGCCTCAACCTCTGTCAGGCTGGAGCAATCCTCCCACCTCAGCCTCCCATGAAGCTGGGACCACGGGTACATGCCACCACACCCAAGTAATTTTTGTATTCTTTGTAGAGCTGACGTTTTGCTTTGTTGTTCAGGCTGGTCTCAACTCCTGGGCTCAAGCAACCCTCCCACCTCAGCCCCACAAAGTGCTCGGATTACGGGCAGGAGCTACCAGGCCTGGCCAACATAGCAAGAAATTTAAGACTGAATTGAATATTAAAAAAGAGGAAAATTCATCAACATGAAAAGACAAAAATCATTAAGGCCAAACCAGAATGAAAGCCGCACGCACAGTGGGGTCTCATGTTGGGAGCAGGAGGGGCACGCGCAGGGCTCCAGGGCACGACGCCCCACGCTCCCTTTGTGGGGGTTCATTCAGCTGAACATGAGCGCCGGGGTGCTTTTCTACATGTACATGAATTTAATAATAAAAAGGTTTAAGGAGGCCAGGCACGGTGGCTCAAGCCTATAATCCCAGCACTTTGGGAGGCTGAGGCAGGTGGATCACAAGGTCAGCAGATCGTGACTATCCTGGCTTTCATGATTAAACCCCAACTGTACTAAAAACAGAAAAAACTAGCCAGGTGTGGTGGCACCCGCCTGCAGTCCCAGCTACTCAGGAGGCTGAGGCAGTAGAATTACCTGAACCTGGGAGGTGGAGGTTGCAGTGAGCTGAGATCATGCCAGTGCACTCCAGCCTGGGCAACAGAGTAAGACTCCATCTCAAAAAAAGGTTTAAGGAAAGAAAAATTCATATGTTCCTATATAAACAGAACATCTGGAAAGATCTAAGGTGTTGGCAGTAGGAATCTCTGGGTAATGGCAACATGGTTTTTATTTTTGCTTATCAGTACTTTCTTTTTTTCTTTCTAAATCATTCCAGCTATGAAATAATTTTCTACCATATATATTTTGTAATAAAAATAGTTATGTGTAATTTTTTTTTTTTTTTAAGACAGAGTCTTGCTCTGTCTCCAGGCGCCAGCTAGAGTGCAGTGGTGCAATCTCGGCTCACTGCAACCTCCGCCTACCGGGTTCAAGCAATTCTCCTGCATCAGCCTCCAGAGTAGCTGGGACTACAGGTGCGCACCACCACTCCCAGCTAATTTTTGTATTTTTTAGTAGAGAAGGGGTTTCACCATGTTGGCCAGGATGGTTTCGATCTCTTGACCTCGTGATCCGCCCGCCTTGGCCTCCTAAAGTGCTAGGATTATAGGTGTCAGCCACCACGCCCGGTCAGTTATGTGTAATTTTTTAAAAGCTACACAAACTTCCTGATAAAATGGCAAATTAAACACACAAATGCGGGCCGGGCACAGTGGCTCATGCCTATAATCCCAGCACTCTGGGAGGCTGCGGCGGGCAGATCACCTGAGGTCAGGAGTTCGAGACCAGTCTGGTAAACATGGTGAAACCCTGTCTTTACTAAATATGCAAAAATTAGCTGGACGTGGTGGTGCACACATGTAGTCCCTGCTACTTAGGAAGCTGAGGCAGGAGAATTGCTTGAACCCAGGAGGCGGAGGTTGCAGTGAGCTGACATTGCGCACTGCACTCCAGCCTGGGCGACAAAGCAAGACTCCGTCTCAAACAAACAAACAATAAATAAATAAATAAAAAGAGCACCCAGGTGAATGGGCCTCTCATGGAAGTCATCACAATGCAGAGGGAAAAGCTCCCAAGCGTAAACCCAGAAGCCAGGAGCGGGAGGGCACACACAGATGCAATCAGCAGCAAGGCACAGACCGAGAGGCGGAGGCTGGCCATGGGGAGATGACCAATACTCAGTATACCCCCAAACCCCTAAATCTAGAGGCCTGGGCATCAACTACCTCTGCCAGCAGGAATGAGGGACAGGAGATCAACCAAAAGACGTCCCAGCCCACCCATCCAGCCTGGTGCTATCCTTAGCCCCACGTGGCAGAAGATCCTGAGAAGTAGAGGCAGACCCCTGCCTGCAGGACCCTGAGAGCTAGGCAAAGGTATTGTCCTGAACTGTGTCCCCCGTAAAATTCATATGTTGAGGGCCTTACCTGCAATGTGACTGTATTTAAAGATGGGGTCTTCAGGAGATAATTAAAATGAGGTCATACTGGTTGGCCCTAATCCAATAAGACTTTGACCTTCTGGTGGTTTTTGTTGTTTTTTGAGACAGGGTCTCGCTCTGTCACTCTGTCCCTCAGGCTAGAGTGCAGTGGCACAGTCACGGCTCACTGCTGTCTCAAACTCCTGGGCTCAGGTGACCATCATGCTTCAGCCTCCTGAGTAGCTGAGACTACAGGTGCTTGCCACCATGCCCAGCTGGTGGTGCGCTGTGTTTTTTGTAGAGATGGGGTTTTGCCATGTTGCCCAGGCTGGTCCTGAACTGGGCTCAAGCAATCTGTCTGCCTCATCCTCCCACAGTGCTGGGATCACAGGCATGAGCCACCAGGCCTGGCCAACTGTGGCTTTTTTTTTTTTTTTTTTTGAGATGGGGTCTTGCTTTGTTGCCCAGGCTGGAGTGCAGTGGCATGATCTTGGCTCACTGCAACCTCCCCCACCCGGATTTAAACAGTTCTCCCACCTCAGCCTCCCAAGTAGCTGGGATTACAGGTACACGTGCCACCATGCCTGGCTAATTGTTTTGTATTCTCAGTAGAGATGGGGTTTCACCATGTTGGCCAGGCTAGTTTCGAACTCCTTGACCTCAAGTGATCCGCCTGCCACAGCCTCCCGAACTGCTGACAGTACAGGCATGAGCCACCATGCCTGGCCCCGTGACCTTCTAAGAAATTAAACAGAAAGCTCTTTCTCTCTCCCTCCCACTCCATCACAAGGACACAGCAAGAAGTCGGCCATCTGCAACTCAAAGAGTCCTCCCAAAAGCAGAACCTGGCAGACCCTGACCTTGGACTTCCAGCCTTCACAACTGTAAGGAAAAATATCCACTGTTGAGGTCACTCAGTCTATGGCGTTTTGCTATGGCAGCACGAGCAGACTAAGACACATGTTGCCTGGGGACTCAGGCCAGATCAAGAAAAAAGGCCTAAAGATGAGGATACTGAAGGTCCCAACCTGGTGCTGGACCACACCACCACGGACACAGAGTCATGGTGCAGGTGAGGAGACTTGGATAGGGGACTGGACTGGACCTACCCGGAGGCCCCTTCCACCAGGATGCCTGGGTGGGCGACATGAAAGCCAGGCTCAGTGGGGACCACAGCAGCCTCACCCCAGGTCAGGCATGACCCTGGGCTCCTTGCAGCATCCCTAGGGCACCATGAGGAAGCTATGTGGCCCTCTCTGACCAAGGGTCACCACTGCCGCACTGTACTCATTGCAGGCCAACCCAAATCCAAGGGAGGAAGCTTGGGCACTGCCTCTCTGGGCAAGAGTGGGGAGGTCACTATGGAGCATGTGGTGCGGGAGAGGTCAGGAAACACCATGGACACAAGCCTGGGAAGCACTGAAGCTGTGACCCAAGGTGCTGACAAAGGGAAAAGGAGGACGGAGGTATGAACATCCAGCCGGGAGGCCCCACTCAGATGTCTGCATTTCCAGACATGGCCACGAGCTCTGCAGATGAGGCAGAGAGGACTGGGTACGTCACACCAGGAACCCATACAGGTCCGTGTCCTGCTCTGCAGTCGCACCAAGCTCCACCACCCTGACATGCAGGAGGGAGGGTGGTCCAACAGGTCCTGCCGTCCTTCCCTTGCTCCACAGCAAGGAAAGGACGGCAGGAAGGAACTCAGGGTCAGGTCCTCCCGGGTGGCAGCTGCCAGCACACCATCCAGGAAGGCAGGCCTGACCTGCACCGTGCAGGGGTCAACAACAGCCTAAAGTCTTCCTCTCAAAAGCCCTTTGTCAAACAGTGAGAAAGTCAAAAGCTCACACTCAGTGATATGCTAAGGTCAGCGTGAAGATGCCATGCATGAGACACAGCAAAGATGAGACCAACGGGAAGACTGCCTGAGCCCCAGAGCCCCAGAGCCCCAGAGGCCCAGAGTCCCAGAGCCCTCTGAGGAGGAAGAATGAGGATCGTAGCCCAGGGCTGACTGTGCCTTTATCTTACCCCCAGCCGGGGCAGGGGTGACACCAGCTCACAGCAGGAGCAGCTCTGCCACCTCCTCGCAGTTCTACCTGCAGGCGGCAAAACAAAGCTGCAGTTTGGGCAAATGTTAGCTTTTTTGCCAACTAACATTTGATTCGGACACCTGGTACAGAGATGAGAAAGAAAACGCTCACAGTTTCATGAAGAATGTCAAGAAAATCACTGGCTCTTCAACTCCATTTCTGAAAGTCCAGCTCTCTGCCATCCCTACTGCTCCCTCTCACATGAGAAATCATAGCCTTTTAGTACATGGAGCCCATGGCCGTGCGGGTGCCGGGGCAAGGCCTCCCCACAGCTGCAGCTGGGTCTTCTGCTCCCCAGGCCATTTCTGCATTTCTCCGCTCTCTACTTACATACACATTTGAGTCCAGTCTCAGAAGAACTGGAACTAGGAAAATCCTGACACTCGGCCCTTCCCACGTTAATGCCAGTTGCGCCAAAGACAGCCCAACCGGAGCCCCCATCAGCGTCAATGGCACCGAGACTCGTGCTTACCCATGAGGGGCCAAATTGGTCGTCACCAACACGGTCTTCACCCCCTCCACACCACTGCCATCCACCGCAGTGTCCGGAGTTGTCACCACCACCACCTCCTCCATGTGCACGCTCACGTCGGGGGTCGCCATGGCTCAGCAGGAGGAGACGCCCAGGCCAGCAGCGTCAGTCCTCCAGGGTCCCAAGTCCTGGAGGAAGCAAGGCAGGGCACAGGGTCAGAGTCATCTCCACATCTGCACAACACAATACTCACAAAGGCATCTCTAATAATCTCCAAAGACCCACCCTTACATCCCAGACTACTACCTCCTGACAAAAACAGGTGGTAACAGAAGGGTTACTCCAGGCTCTGGTTCTGAGGGCGGTGTAAGTGCACTCCACCCGTCCTTCCCACTGGATGAGCCAAAGCCCTGGAGCAGAAGGCACAGAGTCGCTCCCTCCATGTGGGGCCCACAGCAGGAGGACAGGAGGGGCCTGGAGTTCCGAGCGACTTCCCTGGACGCAGACTCCCGGCTTGCCAGGTCTTCCATCTCTCCTGGCCTGAACTCAAAGCCAGCCCCAATCTGTGAACTGAGTTTCAGGTGCAGAAAGCACTCCAAGAAGTCCTCTCACTGCTGGGGAATGGGAAGGGAAACCCATACAAGACAGAAAAAGAGGAGGGAAATGCCCTGGGTTTTGGGGGCGGGGGGTTTGAGACAGAGTTTCACTCTTGTCACCCAGGCTGGAGCGCGAAGGTGCAATCTCAGCTCACTGCAACCTCTGCCTCCTGGGTTCAAGCAATTCTCCTGCCTCAGCCTCCTGAATAGCTGGGATTACGGGCACCTGCCACCATGCCCAGCTAATTTTTGTATTTTTAGTGGAGACAAGGATTCACCATATTGGCCAGGCTGGTCTTGAACTCCTGACCTCAGACGATCCACCTGCCTTGGCCTCCCAAAGTGTTGGGATTACAGGCGTGAGCCACCACACCCAACCTGCCCTGGGTTTTTAAATTATTATTTTGTCTTTGCTGGCACTGCCCTCAGCAAGCCCAAGCCCCAGCTAAAACCTTGTGATAGTGGGGGTGGCCTGGCAGGCCCAAATAGCTTGGAGAGAAGGGAATCTTCCTCCTGACTACAGGAACGGCGGCCCAGGAGCGTGGGGATTCACCGCTGCTCTCTCACTCTCCATCCTCTACACAGCACAGGGAACACAAAAGCCCCTGGTTTCCAGCCACAGGACAAGGAGCCTGGAGTCAGCATGTGTTGTATGCGCTGAGAGAAGTGGGGAGCAGAGAGGACAGCGCACAGCTGTATATGAGAGCCTGGGTCATCCCAACACAGTCTTTAGGTGGTCCTGACCCTAAAGGGCAAAGGGAAGAGAACTGACCTACAGGACAGACCACTGCCCAGGTCTCAGATGGGCCCCACTGGCACATATGGGGCAGATCCACAGTACACTGGAAAGTCTCTAAACTAAGCCAGGCTAAGAACATGTACACAGGAACAGGGTCCAAAATGTGCAGCCTGAACCAGGTTGATTTCTTGCTATGAAAAAAAAAAAATTCTACATTCTCTGTGAAACTTAAACAAGATCCAAAGTCCATAGCATAATAGTCAAAGCATCCAGAACAATCAAACTGCCTTGCAAAGGGTAGTCTGATTGATCCTCAAAGGAACAAATACGCAAAAGGAGCTGGCTTTGAGATGAACGCGGGATCCACAGGGGCTCTCAGGTGATATCGGACGAGCTCCCAGAGTAAAGCCAAACATTCTCAACCAAGTGGAAAGAAAATCTTGGTATAGAAACAGGAGTTATAACCAAATGGAAATGTGAAAATTAAAAACTACAACAACCAAAAGAAAAACTACAAAGCTGGGATAGTCTCAGCTACTCAGGAGGCTGGGGCTACAGGACCGCTTGAGCCTAGGAGACCAGGGCTGCAGTAAGCCATGATCACGCCACTGCACTCCAGTCTGGGCAACAGAGTGAGACCTGTCTCAAAAAATGAAAGAAAGTAGAATAGAAGTGACCAGGGGCTGGGAGAGGCGTATGGGGAGTTACTCTTTACTGAGCACAGAATTTCTGTTGGGGATG
Source organism: Cebus imitator (assembly GCF_001604975.1). Classification (NCBI taxonomy): domain Eukaryota; kingdom Metazoa; phylum Chordata; class Mammalia; order Primates; family Cebidae; genus Cebus; species Cebus imitator. The sequence goes on from NW_016107870.1 coordinate 581,498, forward strand.
ATGACATGTTCTGGAAATGGACAGTGGTGATGGCTGCACAATCACTGTGGGTGTCCTAAATGCTGGTGAATTGCATACTTAAAAATGGTTAAAATGGGGCCAGCCGCGGTGGCTCATGCCTGTAATCACACCACTTGGGGAGGTCGAGGCGGATGGATCAACTCAGGTCAGGGGTTCAAGACCAGCCTGTCCAACATGGTGAAACCCCATCTCTACTAAAAATACAAAAAATTAGCCAGGTGTGGTACTGGATGCCTGTAACCCCAGCTACTCAGGAGCCTGAGACAGCAGAATCACATAAACCTGGAAGGTGGAGGTTGCAGAGGGCTGAAACAGCGCCACTGCACTCCAGACTGGGCAATAAGAGTGAAATTCAGCTAAAAAAAAAAAAAAGGTTAAAATTTTAATTTTTTTTTTTTTAAGAGACAGAGTCTTGCTATGTTGCCCAGGCTGGAGTGTGGAGTACAGTGGCTATTCACAGGCGCGATCCCACTACTGATCAGCACGGTAGTTTTGACCTGCTCCATTTCCGACCTGGGCCAGTTCACCCCTCCTTAGGCAACCTGCGAGTCCCCTGCTCCCAGGAGGTCACCATATTGATGCTGAACTTAGTGCAGGCACCCGATCAGCATAGCGCACTATAGCCTAGAACTCCTAGGTTCAAGCAGTTCTCCCACCTCAGCCTCCTGAGTAGCTGGGACTATCGGCACGCACCACCACGCCCAGCTAAAATGGTAAATTTTATGTTACGCATATTTTACCATAATAAAAAAACTGTAATGCTATTACAACAGAATGACTTATTAGAATTAGATATAGACTAGAAAGTACACACTATAAAAACTTTCTAAAGAAAGACAAGTTTTCATTGCCAGACATAGTGTCTCACACCTGCAATCCCAGCACTTTGGGAGGCCAAGGCAGGAGGACTGATTGAGCTGAGGAGTTTGACACCAGCCTGGGCAACATGGCTACACCCCATGTCTACTAAATAAATAAAGAATAAAAAACAGCCGGGCGCGGTGGCTCACGCATGTAATCCCAGCACTGTGGGAGGCCGAGGCGGGTGGATCACGAGGTCAAGAGATCGAGACCATCCTGGTCAACATGGTGAAACCCCGTCTCTACTAAAACTACAAAAAATTAGCTGGGCATGGTGGCGCGTGCCTATAATCCCAGCTACTCAGGAGGCTGAGACAGGAGAATTGCCTGAACCCAGGAGACGGTGGTTGCGGTGAGCCAAGATCACGCCATTGCACTCCAGCCTGGGTAACAAGAGCGAAACTCCGTCTCAAAACAAAAAAGAAAAGAATAAAAAACAGCCAGGCATGGTAGCGTGCATGCCTGTAGTCACAGCTACTCTAGAGGCTGAGGCAGGAGGTCGCTTGAGCCCAGCAGGTCAAGGCTGCAGTGAGCCACAGGTGTGCCACCACACTCCAGCATGAGCAACAGATCAAGACCCTGTCACACACAAAAAAAAGAAAGAAAATTTTCCAGAGCTTTAAAAATTATAATTGTTAATATAAAAATAACATCACCTGTCCCTAGGACTGTAACAAACAAGTGTATCTAAGGACAGGAATGGGTCCACCCCAACCCGGCACGCTGCAGAGAGTGCTGGCCCTGCCCTCACTCAGGGGACGCATTCGCAGCCCAGCCAGGCCTCTGCAATTACCCCTTCATAACTAACTCACCCAAGCTGAACAACCAAGCACAAACGTGCCTTCAGGACTCAAGGTTCTTGCTAAATCACACACAACCTACATTATCCAGCATGTGAGCATTTTTCTTAATGTCTGCTAGGGAGAGGAAGTTTGCAGGAGAAGAAAAGGTCTTCAGTCCACCCTAGCTTCCTTTCCTCCATTCCACAGACTGCCTTTTGTCTTGGTATGCACTGGACCAGTGGGCTCTACTGCTTCCTAACTGGGCATGGGTCTCCACACAACTCCAAGGTAAAGGGCCACAGGCAAGATAAAGGGGAGAAAAGAAAGGGCTATGACTTCCAGGGCCACCAATTGCAAATGGCAGCCAGTCTCTGAACTAACCCTTGACCAGAGATCCAAGGAACCAAGAAACGGAGGTGGTCTGAACGGAAAAGATGGTGGTTCAGCACCGTGAGAGAAAGACGCATTCTCAAGAAAAGGAAGCAAAAAGAAACCATGGGGAGCTGGGCACCACCTGCGGCCAAGACCCTGCAGGCATTCTGGTGCCAGCCTGGCCTGGGAGAGCAGCGAGGGCAACCCACAGTGAGTGTGAGGAGGGCTGTGGTAGGTCAGTATAAGAAAAGAAAGCACCCAGGCCGGGCGCGGTGGCTCAAGCCTGTAATCCCAGCACTGTGGGAGGCCGAGGCGGGTGGATCACAAGGTCAAGAGATCGAGACCATCCTGGTCAACATGGTGAAACCCCGTCTCTACTAAAACTACAAAAAATTAGCTGGGCATGGTGGCGCGTGCCTGTAATCCCAGCAACTCAGGAGGCTGGGGCAGGAGAATTGCCTGAACCCGGGAGGCGGAGGTTGCGGTGAGCCAAGATCGCGCCATTGCACTCCAGCCTGGGTAACAAGAGCGAAACTCCGTCTCAAAAAAAAAAGAAAAGAAAGCACCCAGAGCCAAGAAAGCACCAGTTAGGACTGCACACTCACGCTACTCAGAGAACGTATCTAAACATAAGCACTAAAGACTAGGGGCTAGGGACAAGAAAATCTTCCCTGTTTCCTGTTTCAGGAGGGTATGGAAAATGAGTGATGGAAGGAAAACGTATTTTTTAAATGAGGAAAAAAAGGTTTTAAAAAGTTGGAACACGAGCTGTTTACTGTCACTCTAATTTAAATGGTGGCCATCTAGCAGGACACAGCGCCTAAGGGGGGAAGGGGGGGCACAGGTGGTAGGAAGGGGGTTCACAGGCGGGGGGGAAGGGGCACACAGGCAGGGGGGAGGGGGCGCACAGGCAGGGGGGAAGGGGGCGCACAGGTGGGGGGGGAAGGGGACACACAGGGGCACCCCTCCAGCTGCTGGCAAGCACACTTCCCATTAGGGCATGGGGGTCTCCAAAGACTGTCTTCAGATGCTTTTCAGCCAGAAAAGTTACAATGATGAATTCATTTACGTTGACAGACTTCCTTCGTATGTCTAAAACACAATGTTTTTTTCGCTACCATAATTTTGGTGTTGTAGACTTAAGCTTCAAAATAAAGAACTTTAAACAAACATGAATAAAAAGCCACTTTAAAATTCACTTAGGCCAGGTGCAGTGGCTCACGCCTGTAATCCTAGCACCTTAGGAGGCCGAGGTGAGTGGATCACTAAGGTCAGGAGTTTGAGACCAGCCTGGTGAAACCTCACCTCTACTAAAAATGCAAAAATTAGCCAGGAACGGTGGTGTGCCCCATAATCCCAGCTACTCAGGAGGCTGAAGTGGGAGAACGGCTTGAACTGGGAGGCAGAGGCTGCAGTGAGCCAAGGTCACACTACTACACTCCAGCCTGGGAGACAGAGCAAGACCCTGTCTCCAAAAAAAAATTAAAAATCAAAAAATTTGGCCAGGCACGGTGGCTCACGTCTGTAATTCCAGCACTTCGGAAGGCTGAGGTCAAGGGTTCCAGACCAGCCTGGCCAACATGGTGAAACCCCGATTCTACTAAAAATTTTAAAAAATAAAAATAAAAAAAATAGCCAGGCATGGTGGCAGGTGCCTGTAATCCCACCTACTTGGGAGGCAGAGGCAGGAGAATCTCTTGAACCCCAGAGGTGGAGGCTGCAGCAAGCCGAGATCACAACACTGCACTCCAGCCTGGGTGACAGAGCAAGACTCTGTCTCAACCATAATAATAACTAATTTAAAAATTTAAAACTTCAGTGGGGCGTGGTGGTTCATGCCTGTAATCGCAGCACTTTGGGAGGCTGAGGCAGGCAGATCACAAGGTCAGGGGTTGGACACCAGCCTGACCAATATGGTGAAACCCGGTCTCTACTTAAAAATACAAAAAAAAATTAGCCGGGTGTGATGGTGTGCACCTGTAATCCCAGCTACTTGGGAGGCTGAGGCAGGAGAATCACCTGAACCTGGGAGGCAGAGGTTGAAGTGAGCCAAGAGTGCACCACTGCACTCCAGCCTGGGCGACAGAGCAAGACTCGGTCTTAAAAAAAATAAAATATAAAAAATAGGCCTGGCACGGTGGCTCACCCCTGTAATCCCTGCACTTTAGGAGGCCGAGGCGGGCGGATTACAAGGTCAAGAGATCGAGACCATCCTGGCCAACATGATGAATCCCTGTCTCTACTAAAAAATACAAAAATTAGCCGGGCGTGGTGGCGTACGCCTGCAGTCCCAGCTACTTGGGAGGCTGAGGCAGGAGCACTGCTTGAACCCGGGAGGTGGAGGTTGCAGTGAGCCGACCTCCAGCCACTGCACTCCAGCCTGGTGCCTGGCGACAAAGCAAGACTCTGTCTCAAAAAAAAAATAAATAAATATAAAAATAAAAAATAAATAATTCACTTAAAATACTACTGATTCCCATGTTGACTTCTTAGGTTTAAGTCTCACTGAGGAGCCGCTACTTGGATAAGGTGAGCTCAGCAGGGGCAAATAAAGTCACTTCAACCAAAAGCTGCAAAGAGGCAGCAGCCACACTGCAGCCAGGGTCCTCAGCAGAGCTTCGGGGCTTTGCAGGCATCACACATGTAAATGCACAAAACCGAATTCCAGCCTCTCCAACGGCAACTATACTAAAGTTCAAAACAATACATACACAAGTTACCTCTCAGAAAACAGTTCAAGTCTCTGATACAATGATTTTTAGACACAGAAGCAGCACTACAGAGCATCTCACCCCACTGCCTTCCCAAGGGCGGGCAGCCCCTCCTCTCTCCACAGCCTCTTCTCCTTTTTGAGATGGAGTCTCGCCCTGTCGCCCAGGCTGGAGTGCAATGGCGAAACCTTGGCTCACTGCAACCTCCGCCTCCTGGGTTGCAGCAATTCTCCTGCCTCAGCCTCCCAAGTAGCTGGGACTACAGGCGCCCGCCACGACACCCAGCTAATTTTTTGTATTTTTAGTAGAGACGGGGTTTCACCATGTTGGTCTGACCTTGGGATCCGCCCGCCTCAGCCTCCCAAAGTGCTGGGACTGCAGGTGTGAGCCACCGCAATCGGCCAAGAAAACATTTTAAAACTAGTATTCTTGACGGCCCGGGTCAAGACTGACGTAATGGAAACTGTTGCAGTTGAAGTGTCAGCAAAGAAAGAGAACTTTGGCTCAACAGAAAAGTCAGTCTGCTGCATGAATTCTACAGTAACCAAATAACCAAATACAGAACAGGTCACCACGGACGACCAGCGGGGTGCGTACCACCAGGGGTCTACACAGACCCAGGTCCCGTCTGTGGGGCGGTCCCCGGGGGTCGGGTCCCTGGGGGTCGCGTCCCTGTGGGTGGGGACCCTGTGGGGCGGTCCCTGTGGGTGGGGTCCCTGTGGGGCAGTCCCTGTGGGTGGGGACCCTGTGGGTGGGGTCCCTGTGGGTCACGTCTCTGCCGGGTGGTCCCTAACGGGTCGGGTCCCTGTGGGGCGGTCCCTGTGGGTCGGGTCCCTGGGGGTCGGGTCTCTGTGGGGCGGTCCTTGTGGGTGGGGTCCCTGTGGGTCGGGTCCCTGTGGGGCGGTCCCTGTGGGTCGGGTCCCTGGGAGTCGGGTCCCTGTGGGGCGGTCCCTGTGGGTGGGGTCCCTGGGGGTCGGGTCCCTGTGGGTCGGGTCCCTGGGGGCGGTCCCTGGGGGGTCGGGTCCCTGTGGGTGGGGTCCTTGTGGGTCGGGTCCCTGTGGGTCACGTCTCTGCCGGGTGGTCCCTACGGGTCGGGTCCCTGTGGGGCGGGTCCCTGTGGGGCGGGTCCCTGTGGGGCGGTCCCTGGGGGTCGGGTCCCTGTGGGTGGGGTCCCTGTGGGTGGGGTCCCTGTGGGGCGGTCCCTGGGGGTCGGGTCCC
>NW_016107870.1:588860-595663 GCF_001604975.1 Cebus imitator
GGGGCGGTCCCTGGGGGTCGGGTCCCTGTGGGTGGGGTCCCTGTGGGGCGGTCCCTGGGGGTCGCGTCCCTGGGGGTCGGGTCCCTACGGGTCGGGTCCCTGTGGGGCGGTCCCTGGGGGTGACGTCTCTAAGGGTCGGGCCCCTGCGGCGTGGTCCCCACGGGCTGAGTCCACCGAGGAGGCCGCTGGAGCCCGAGCTCGCGCCCGCCCGCGGCGCCAAGATGGAGGCAGGAAGCGCCGCCGCCGCCCGCGCCCGCCGCCGCCCGCGCCGCCCGCCTGACGCCGCCGTCGCGCCTGACGCCGCCGCCCGCGCGGCCGCCCCTCCCCCGGCCCTCCCCTCCCCCCGCCGTAACGTCCTGACGCTCCGCAGGGACCCCTGACTGGACGGCGGCGCGTGAGCGGAGCGAGAGGCCTCGCCGCGGGGGGGCCGCGGGCGCGCCGGCGCCGCTTACCTGGGGCCGCGCCGGGCCTGCTCAGGCGCCCAGCGGGGGCGGCGGCGTCGGGAGCTGCGGCGGCGGCGGGCGGCGGCTGCGGCCGCGGGCTTCGCTCCTTGTTGGGGATTCGGCGGCGGCGGCGGCGGCGGCGCGGGCGCGCGCTTCCTAGTGACGCAGGCGGCGGGGTCGCGCACGCACGGAGCTGGGAGGGCCGGACACTTATTTGGCGCTCCCGAGGAGGAAGGCGGGGCCGTGAAATAAGGCCCAATGGGCCCCGGGGCGCGTGCGCGGACCGACCTTGTCGGCTCCGGACGCCGCGGGCTCCTGGTCCCACTGGCCCGGGTCGGGCGTCGCGTTCCCGGCGCGGGCGGCCTGGCCGAGGGACGAGGGTCAGTGGACGGACGGCGCCAGGGAGTAGTGCCCACGCGCGGCAGAGCGGTACCTTCAGGCCCCCAGGTACGGGCACCCCTCGCCCGGACGCTGCTGTGGGTGAACGGGCGCAGACGGGACTCGCCTGCGGGGCGGACGCCTGGATTCGAGGCTGTGGAGGAAGACGCCGTAGGGTGCAGGGGACTCGCGCGGAACATGCGGGGGGCTCAGCCAGCCACGGCTCCCAGCGTAGAGGGCGAGAGGCATCTGAGAGCGGCCAGGAGGGAGGGCACGGTCACCCCTCAAGCCGTCACCCCAATCCCACAAACGGCACTCCAGTCCCACTGCAGTCCCACAGCCGGCACCCCGATCGCATAGCTGACACCGCAATCCCACCCGTCCCACAGCCGGTACCCCGATCGCATAGCTGACACCGCAATCCCACCCGTCCCACAGCCGGTACCCCGATTCTATAGCTGACACTCAGTCCCACAGGCAGCACCCCGATCCCATCCCGGTCCCACAGCTGGCTCACCCCGATCGCGTAGCTGACACCCGGATCCCGCCCCCGTCCGGCAGCTGGCACCCCGATCCTGTAGCTGACCCTCAGTCCTGCAGCCAGCACCCCGATCCCATAGATGACACCCCATTCCACGGCCGGCACCCCGACCCTGCACCAGTCCCGCAGCAGACACCCCGATCCCACCCCAGGCCGGCAGCCGGCTCGGATCCTGTGGCTCTCCTCCAGCCCCCAGAGCTCGTTTGTATGTTTTATTGGCAGAGGCTGGGGCTGGCCCCGTGGGCCTCTGTGCTGGGTTTCTCTGCACTGCAAGGCTGGCTCTTCTGACCTCTTCCAGGTGTGACTGAGCACCCTTGCACTTGCTGTCACCCTGCCTGTCTGCAGGATCCCGGGTTCCCTATCAGGGACTGAAATGAGTCAGAAAATAGGAAACGTGTTTGTCTGGGATGGAGCCCTGACTCTGTGCTCACACTTTAGGAGGAAGGCTCAGCAGGCCACCTCCCAGAATGGGAGGTTCCCAAGCCAGCCATACTTCCGAGGTGCTGCAATCAGGGCTGCAATTGCATTCTGTTCTCAGTAAAGTAGAATGTGCTCAAGCCAATGAAGAAAAGGTTTTTGGGTTTGTTTGGGTTTTTTTTAGATGGAGTCTTGCCCTGTCGCCCAGACTGGAGTGCGGTGGCATGATCTCAGCTCACTTGGTTCAAGCAATTCTCCTGCCTCAGCTTCTCAAGTAGCTAGGATTACAGGCACCCGACACCATGCCCAGCTAATTTTTGTATTTTTAGTAGAGATGAGGTTTCACCATGTTGGCCAAGTTGGTCTGGAACTCCTGACCTCGTGATCCTCCTACCTCAGCCTCCCAAAGTGCTGGGATTCCAGGAATAAGCCACTGTATTTTTTAAAATTAGATTTGCTGAGCAAGGTGGCTCATGCCTTTTACCTCAACACTTTGGGAGGCCAAGGAGGGAGGATCACCTGAGGCTGGAGTTCAAGACCAGCCTGGGCAGCAGAGTGAGACTGTCTCTGGGAAAGAATTTTAAAAATTAAACTTTTGAGCCTTTGTCAGTGCTACTATTTTATTACCTGGTTAACATGAGAGAGCTCATACAGTTTGTGTGCTTGCCATTTATCTGAGTTTGCCTGTCTTCATATTTTGGGAATAAATGCCAATAAAGTCAAAGAGGGGTGCTGGGGGTGCCTGGGGATGGGAAGGCAGCCACAGCTAACCTGCCGAGATCTGACTGGGGTGAGCCCTGGGGCCTGTTCTGCCTCCTTCACTCTGGGGGTGTCCTTATACCCCATTCCTCCCACTGATGCAGGACCCTCACTTCCGGGGAGGCCCCAGTCACAAGGCTGCAGACCTGAGAAAAGAAAGAAGCCAAAACACCATGATTCGAAGGCACAAGCTGCCCCCTTCTGCAGGATCCAGGGGAGGCGTGAGACCCTGAGGTTTAAGTTCCGGATCCTAAAAATCAAACCTTCAAATGGTCCAGTCTACTCAGAGTTAGAGCTTCTGTTTATTCCAAAGCCTGAAGTTCTGGGACTGCCTGAGATGCGTGAGGAAGCCTCACAGGCCAGGCTTTTGTCTCTAAAGCTTGAGTCCCCAGCAGCTGAGGGGAAGAGAAAAGTGTTCTTCAGTTGAATTCATGTCATCAGCTAGAGCTGTCGTCTGAACGTGGTGTGCCCTGCAGGGTTGACTTTTGGAAACCCTAACCCACAAGGCAATGGTATTAGAAGGTGGGGCCTTTGGGAGATGATCAGGTCATGAGGGTGGTGCCCTCCTGAATGGGATTAGTGATCTTGTAAAAGGGACCCCAGAGGGACCCTTAACCCTTCCCCCACCTGAGAGCACAGTGAGAAGGGGCCATCTGTGGACCAGGAAGTGACTCCTCACTAGACGCTACTGATATCTTAATCTTGGACGTCCAACCTCCAGAACCACGAGCAACAAATTCCTGTTTATAAGCCAGCTAGTGTGTGGTAATTTTGTAATAAGCATTCTAAGATAGCCAGTGTTACTGAGCATCTACAAAGTAAGGAAATGTTTTTAAAAAGACGGAGCCTTGTTTTCTTTCTTTTTTGAGACAGAGTCACACTCTCTCACCCCGGCTGCAGTGCAGTGACACAGTCTCCAGCCCACTGTGACCTCCACCTCTGAGATTCAAGTGATTCTCTTGCCTCAGCCACCAAAGCAGTGGAATTATAGGAGTGTGCCACCATGCCCAGCTAATTTTGTATTTTAAGTAGAGACCAGCTTTCTCCATGTTGGCCAGGCTGGTCTCGAACTCCCGACCACAGGTGATCTGCCCACCTTGGCCTCCCAAAGTGCTGGGAATACAGGCATGAGCCACTGCACCGGGCCAACTTTTGTATTTTTTAGTAAAGCCATGTTGGCCAGGGTGGTCTCCAACTCCTGACCTCAGGTGATCTGAGGCCTCCCAAATTGCTGGGATTATAGGCGTGAGCCACTGTTCCCAGTCAAAAGATGGGGCCTCAACAGAGAACAGAGGCCCAGCCTGAAGGCTCCCACCAGCCAGCGCCTGCAGAGCAGCAGCAGCCATGGCGTGGTGCAGCACTGGGTATGACCCACAGCAGGAAAAAGGGCCTGGGAGTCTGTATAGATATAAATAAGTAGGAGTGGAGAGACCAGACAGCTCTTCTGTGCAGTGGAATTCCAGTTAAGAAGTGTAGAGAAAATAGAAAATCACCATTATTTGTTACAAACTCCACTGATACGTGCTAAAATTATTGGGCAGAAGTTTGAAGTGAAATGAGATTTGCATGGTCTCAAAATACCTCCTCCAGGCATGGTGGCTCATGCCTGTAATCCCAGCACTTTGTGAGGCCAAGGCAGGCGGATTACGAGGTCAGGAGTTTGAGACCAGCCTGACCAACATGGTGAAACCCCGTCAGTACTAAAAATGCAAAAATTAGCCTGCCCTGGTGGCGGATGCCTGTAGTCCCAGCTACTCAGGAGGCTGAGGCAGGAGAATCGCTTGAACCTGAGAGGCAGAGGTTGCAGTGAGCTGAGATTTCTCCACTGCACTCCAGCCTGGGCGACAGAGTGAGACTTTGTCTCAGAAACACACACACACACACACACACACACACACACACACACGAATAAGAGAAAAGAAATGTTGACTGCAGGCTGGGCAAGGTGGCTCGCGCCTGTAATCCCAGCATTTTGGAAGGCTCAGGTGGGTAGATCACCTGAGGTCAGGAGTGCAAAACAGCCTGGTCAACATGGTGAAACCCTGTCTCCACGAAAAATACAAAAATTAGCTGGGCGGATGTACACCTGTAGTCCCAGGTACTTGGGCAGCTGGGGTAGGCGAATCACTTGAACAGGGGAGGTGGAGGTTGCAGTGAGTCGAGATCACACCACCACACTCCATCCAGCCTGGGTGACAGAGTGAGACTCCAAAAGCAAGAAAAGAAACAGGTGGGACCCTCAGTGTGTCTAGGGCATGGTGGGTGAGGTATAGTGCTGGCCCCTCACGTGGAAGTAGACAAGAGCCGACCCTATGTCTACTGGGGAAACACTGGCACGCCAACCACAGTCAATCCCTCACTCCCGCCAGGACAGCTGGGCCAGAGCGTGGGTTTGGTAGCACCCATGTCTTGGGATCACAATGTGGTTGACAGCTCCTCCCATTTGATTTCCTCATGGGAAGGACTGCAGTATTACAATACACAGGCTGGTGCAAGGGATCATAATACCCTTTCCTCTTTTTTTAAATTTTTTTTAGACGGAGTTTCACTCCTATCACCCAGGCTGGAGTGCAGTGGTGAGATCTTGGCTCACTGCAACCTCCGCCTGTCTCAGCCTCCTGAATAGCTGGGATTACAGCCATGTGCCACCAGGCCCAGCAAAGTTTATATTTTTAGTAGAGACTGGGTTTCACCAAGCTGGTCAGGCTGGTTTTGAACTTCTGAGCTCTGAAGTTGAGGTCAGATACGCCTGCCTCATGGCCTCCCAAAGTGCTGAGATTACAGGCATGAGCCACTGTGCCCAGTCTCTTGTCCTTGTGGGGTTGTTCTTTTTTGTTTGTTTGTTTGTTTTGAGACAGAGTCTCACTCTGTCACCCAGGCTGGAGTGCAATGGAGAAATCTCAGCTCACTGCAACCTCTGCCTCCCAGGTTCAAGCGATTCTCCTGCCTCAGCCTCCCAAGTACCTGGGATTACAGGTATGTGCCACCATGCTGGGCTAATTTTTTGTATTTTAGTAGAGACAAGGTTTCACCATGTTGGTCAGGCTGCTCTCAAACTCCTGACCTTGTGATCCGCCCGCCTCTGCCTCCCAAAGTGCTGGGATTGTGGGCGTGAGCCACCGCGCCCGGCTATCCTTGTGTTTTGCAGTGATTATTTGTAACAAGAAAAAATGGCTAGCGTAATATGCCTATCCTGTTTTTCCCAGAGTGGACATTATGAAGATTAAAAAATATTTTAAAGTGTTTTGAAAATAATAAACTATGCCATACACACAAAGTTTTAGTGACTAGAAGTACAAGTTTATTGTTTGTTGAGACAGGCCCTACTGTGTCTCCCAGGCTGGAGTGCAGTGGCACAGTCATGGCTCACTACAGTCTTGAACTCCTGGGCTTAAGCGATCCTCCCACCTCAGCCTCCAGAGTAGCTGGGACTACAAAGGAGCGCCACCATGCCTGGCTAATATTTGTATTTTTTGTGGAGATGGGGTTTCACCATGTTGCCCAGACTGGTCTCAAACTCCTGGGCTCAAGCAATGCTCCCGCCTTGGCCTCACAAAATGGTGGGATCACACCTGTGAGCCACTGCACCCAGCTGAGTTTCTGTTGTTTGAAGCCACTTCATTTGTGGTACTTCTTACAGCAGTCCCAGGAAACTAAGCAACTGTGGAACATTACAATTGTTCTCCTTCAGCAAAAGGAGAAGCGCTTGTGGTTTGCAGCCGCTGTTCCTATGTTCACTTCTGCACAGCTGCACCTTTGACCGCCTGACTCGAGTGCATAGCAGGCAGGGGGGGCCTGGTTGAGTCAGGACTCTGCTTGTGCCATATCCTCACCTGCTCTGCTGGACACCCCTGTTTTGGGGACACCCACTGCTGCCTCAGACACCTAGCAAGCACCAGCTGTGTCCAAACACACAGGGTCACTATCTCGGCCCGTTTCGTGCTGCTGTAACAGAGTGCCACAGACTGGGTAATTTATACAGAACTGGGTGATTTATTTCCTCAAAGTTCTGGAGGCTGGGAAGTCCAAGATCAAGAGGCCATCAGGTCAGCGCCTCCTCTCTGCATCCACGATGGCGCCTTGACCACCGTGTCCTCACCTGGTCGGAGAGAGAGAGCCCGCTCCCAGGAGCCCTTTTAATACAGCAGAACACGGCTATGCTGCAGATAAGTTTCCAACACAGAAACTTCAGAGGGGACATGTTCAGATCATAGCAGTCACTCTAAACAGAGTGTCTGAGGTAGTTTTTTTTTTTTTTTTTTTTT
>NW_016107870.1:595858-601674 GCF_001604975.1 Cebus imitator
TTAGTAGAGACGGGGTTTCACCGTGTTGACCAGGATGGTCTCGATCTCTTGACCTCGTGATCCACCCGCCTCGGCCACCCAAAGTGCTGGGATTAACAGGCGTGAGCCACCGCTCCCGGCCTGAGGTAGTTTTAAAATACGTTCACGGACTGGCCAGGCACAGTGGCTCACGCCTATAATTCCAGCTACTGGGGAGACTGAGGCAGGAGAATTGCTTAAACCCAGGAAGCAGAGGTTGCAGGGAGCTGAGACTGCACCACTGCTCTCCAGCCTGGGCGACAGAGCAAGAATCCATCTCTAAATAAATAAGAAATACGTTCACAAATTCTTCAACATTCCTCACCTCAAAAGCGCAGCCCAACTCCCTCCAAAGCGTGAGTCCTCCCAGTGACTCACTTCTAACAGCAGAGTTCCCCACACCAGCTTTTTCCTCCCCCCCACCCCCCCCCCCCTTCTAACAGCAGAGTTCCCCACACCAGCTTTTTCCTCCCCCCATCCCCCACTCCCCCTCCCCCCCACCGTTGGCTGGCTCTAGGGGACCCAGCACCATGTTTCCAGGGCACTCAGGGCCCTGGATCTTCCATGTGGTGAGGAATGGAGGCCCCCTGCCTACAGCCTCAGGAGGGATCCTTCTCAGAAGGAGATGCCCCAGACCCTGCCCAGCCTTCAGATGGCCAAGGCCTTAGCCAATGTCCTGACCACAGCATCATGAGGGACCCCACGCCAGAACCCCCCAGCTTTTGTACTCCTGACTTCCGGGAACTGACAGGCAGTGTTTGTTGTTAATTAAGGGGTGGCTCCTCATGCACAGTAGGTCACCAGACAGCTCTGTCTGGCCTCCCAGGAGGAGCCTGCCTTTCCTTTTCTTCACGGGAAAAGTGTGATCAGTTTGTGAAGGAGTCCCTGCCCCCATCTGATGCCAGAGGCTCCATATGGTGACTGTCACAAACTCCATCTGCCCTCAGTGCCTTGCCAGGCCCCTGGCCTGTGGGAGGCCAGGGCCCACGTGTCTGTGTGCCCAGGATACAGGCATGCTGGATAAAAATACGTTCAATGTCTTTGTTTTTTCTCCCCTGCCATGCAGAGTTCTCGTCTCCGTGTCTTCCCCAGCTGAGTTCTAGGTCCTGACTTGCCCGCCGCTCCCCAGACTGAAGGAGACGTGACAGCAAGTGTAGGGCTGTCGGGCCCCACAGGGTTGTGAGGTGTCCCTTATGCTGTGTTGAGGTGCAGGATCCGAGAGTAAAGAGGACACTGAGGAACTGGTGAGGAGCATCTGGACTCGGGGTCCACACCACCTGTGAGCAGAGATCAGTGGCGACTCCCAAATGCCCCAGAGCATCTGTATTTATTAGGTACAAACAGAGGGCAAGGTCATGCGTGAGGTCATCATCAATAGGCTTAGTGATAGGGCATACATAATCACGTGAGTTACAAGTGAGGGGGCCACCCCATATGTCACCTGGGCAGAGAGGTGGGCTGTGTGCCATAGGGGGCCATGCTGTGCGCAGTAGCAGAGGGCCGTGTACAGAAACAGCGTCCACCCCCATTATGTCACCAAGGCAAGGAGGTGGGCTGTGTGCAGCAGGTGTTGTGCACAACACTTCTTATCTGGGGGCTGGAGACTTCAAAGGGTTTCTAATAGAAGGATACTGTAAGCCAGTGCAGTGGGAGCTGGCAGACTTGTGCTCTTCTCTAAGATATTTATGGGAGGATGATTTGAGCTAGCACAGAAGCGAGAAAAGACTGACAGGGTGGACAGCCACCGTGACTGGTCACACCAGAGGGGTTCTTTTCCCTCGGTTACTTCCAGGATCTCAGGCCTGAGGCCGACTTTCCACAGGAACTGGATGCGAGGTGCTACAGCTCCTTTATCAGGAGGAGAGGCTCCTGCTCCAAGCCTGCCATACGGCGTTTGCCCTTTCAGGCAGGGACGCCACCGCCTGGGTCTTTGGTTCTAGTCCTGGTCTGGCTGTTTTCCATGTGCTGCTTCTGTTCTGTGACTGCTCTGGGCAATCCTCGTACTACAAACTACTATATGGTGATATGGAAGGATTCTACAAATCAGCACTAAATGTGTCAGTGCAGCTCTGACTACAATACCTATATGATTATATAGAAAGGTGATATGGAACTAAGTAGATAGAAGTATTAAGTATGATTATATAAACTAGATATATGTAAGCAGTAAGTTATATTTCACTAATTCTATAAACTAATATATGATTATATATGCAGGATTTTTTTTTTTTTTTTGAGACGGAGTTTCACTCATGTTACCCAGGCTGGAGTGCAATGGCACGATCTCGGCTCGCCGCAACCTCCGCCTCCTGGGTTCAGGCAATTCTCCTGCCTCAGCCTCCTGAGTAGCTGGGATTACAGGCACGCGCCACCATGCCCAGCTGATTTTTTGTATTTTTAGTAGAGACGGGGTTTCACCATGTTGACCAGGATGGTCTCGATCTCTTGACCTCGTGATCCACCCGCCTCGGCCTCCCAAAGTGCTGGGATTACAGGCGTGAGCCACCGCGCCCGGCTATGCAGGATTATATAAAGGAAACAGCTGAGCAATGACGCTATAAAGTAAGATATTCTTCAGGCACTGGTTGTGCCTGGGGTCTGAACAGTTCTCCTTCCTCGGTGCCATGGGGGGGTGTTACCCACAAGCAAGAGCTCCTTCAAGCCCAGGAATGCCACCAGGACTGCCCTGGGAGAGGGGGAAGCTGGGTCTCATGGGGCTGTGGGGAGCAGATGCCTTCTAGGGCACAGTGTCAGCACAGAGAGTTTAGACATCCACGACAAATACGCCTTACTCCTAGCAGGGGGCCCCCTGGCTGTTTGGTGGGGCAGGCATGTCCACCACCAGTCAGAGTCTCACTCTGTCACCCACACTGGAGTGCAATGGCACAATCTCAGCTCACTGCAGCCTCCGCCTCCCATGTTCAAGAGATTCTCCTGCCTCAGCCTCCAGAGTAGCTGGGACTATGGGCGCATGCCACCAAACCCAGCTAATTTTGTATTTTTGGTAGAGATGGGGTTTCACCATATTGGTCAGGCTGGCCTCAAACTCCTGACCTCGGCCTCCCAAAGTGCTGGGATTACAGGTGTGAGCCTTGGAGCCCAGCCCTGAATGTCTTCTTCCTGTCCAGGAGAGAAGGAAGTGAATGGGGTGAGCCCACAGAACAGTGGGGCACAGCTCCAGGGGTCTCTTAGCAGCCACCCCATGTCAGGAAGTCCACAGCCTTGAGGCTCCAGCATCAGACGCAGACGCAGGCCCTGCCCTTTCCTCCTAGGCAGTGTCTGGGCCACAGAGTCCTGAACAACAGGAACCCCTAAGGACAGCTCAGTCCTGAGGGAGGGCAGGAAGGTCTCAGCCAGCCCCACCCACAGCAGAGGGCCCTGCCCCACGCCACCCTGACGACTCACCCCTTGGATTCCAGAGATGCAAGTGGACTTGTGTGTGGTTTACATGCTTGCCTCTTAAAATCACCGTTGTCACTAGAACAATTCAAAATCATGGTGATAAAATAAGATTTACAACCAGCTTCAGTCTGGAGTTACAGGGCAGAAAC
Organism: Cebus imitator; assembly: GCF_001604975.1. Lineage (NCBI taxonomy): Eukaryota > Metazoa > Chordata > Mammalia > Primates > Cebidae > Cebus > Cebus imitator. Next base: position 599,428 of record NW_016107870.1, read on the forward strand.
TCACTCCCAGACAGCGAGCCTGCAGCCCCTCCCCGGCCCCACAGGTGCAGGACACACACAGACAGTTCAACCATGTCTTAAACACACAGGTGCTTTTTTATTTAATTGTTCATTTGATTAAATTTTTAAGTTCACTTTACTACGTGGATGAGATGGGTGCATATTACACTAGGCTTTCGCTGTGAGAGCTGCAACTGTAAGGAGAATCCCAGCCCTCAGTTCTGCTTCCCTTTCTGAGTCCCACAAAAGCCACATGTGGGCAGCCATGAGTTCCCATCCCGCTGACTGCTCCCTCTGTGGCTGTCTCGGTGGGGAGAGGGAGATGGGGCAATGGGTCCCTGCTGACCCCTGAGCCCTGCAGGGGTCAGGATCCTCCCGTGCTCCCTAGTGTGGGCCTGGAAGGCTGGCAGTGCCCTGGCCAAGGCCTCCTGCAGGATGGAAGCTGAGGGCCCTGGCTCTGGGTCCTAAGATAACTCAGCTGCCCCTTCACATTTTATGGCAAGTGGCCGGGCAGCAGCTTTGGGATGAGGCTTCCGTGGAGAAGTGAGGGATGCTGCAGTGACGAAAGACAGCCCGCCCCCTCCCTGGTCCTCCAGCTGACCATCCTCCAAGGTCAGCACTGGGCATCCAAGGGAGAGAAGGAACCTAGCCCAGAAGGCGTGGCCAGGAGAGGCCTAGAGCCAGGCCTCAACCCCCAACCCACTCTGGGTGCCAAGTGGGGAGGGTGGGGGGGTGGCTACGAATCTCACCCACTGCCTTTCCAATGCCTGGATCTGTGGGCAGTGGTCCCACAAAATCCCCCTTGGGGCTCCCTGAGGAGGACTTGTGGCTGCTACTTGCACCTGACCTAAAGAAAGCCTAAAAGCCCCATGGCCAGGAGCGGTGTCTACCAGGGCAGAGGACATGCGAGGGACCTGCACTCTAAAGGGCTCTAAAGATGGGTCTTTCAAAGGCATCTGCAAAGCCCTGGTGGGGAGGGGAGGGGTTGTCCCACACAGGTTCCTGGACCAGGGACTCTCTGGAACTCTTGCACTTCTGAGTAGGTGACTGCCCATGCTGCCCACAACCCTCTAGACCATGGCAGCCTGCTCATCGGTCCCTGGCAGAGAATGCCCACTCCCTAGCAGACTCAGGCCGGGCCCTCAGTGCAGGCTTCCAGGAAGGCCCGGGGTGTCCACCTCAGGCCAGGTGGTCTCAGAGGACCCCCGTACAACCACGTTAAGGAGAACTGCAGCCCCCACCCACCCACCTGCCAGTTCCACACGCTCCACTGCCCACGCAGGCTCCCAGGCACCATCACCGCCTCCCTACCACCCCTCCCCCACGGAAAGACCAAAGGTGCTGCAGCCTCGCCTGTTGGCCAGGGGCACTGGCTCAGAGGACCTGCCCTGACCTGCACATGCTGACCAGACAGCCCAGGGCAAGGACCCGCGATCCCACGCCGCCGCCCTGGGTTGACCACGGTCACCACCACATCTGCCACGGAGCCCCTGGGGGACCCAGCCGCCACCGGCCTGGTGTCTGCACCGAGAGGCAGCATCTCACGGCCGGCGGCTCCTGCAGGGGAAGCCGTGGTCAGCGACTCATCACGAGGACAAGGCGGGGCGGCTGAGTGCGGAAGAGAAGCGTGAAGCTGGGGCGGGGGTAGGGGTGGGGGTGGGGACGCAGGAACAAAAGTTGCATCTAGACAGAGGTGAACGAAACAAAACCAAATCCCGACGTGTTCTGTCGCAGGACCCGGGCGCCGCCCGTGGGGATCCTTAGCCCGACATCTCCTCCCGCTGCTCCTTGTTCCTGCGCACCTCAGCGGCGTGCAGCTCCTGCGGGACAGGGCGGGAGGGCCTGAGGGCGGGGTGGCTGGGGCGGCTCCGGGCCTCTCGCGAGCTGGGCTCCGGCAAGACCCACAGTCGAGGGGGCGGGAGCGCCCGGGAGGCCGAGAGCAGGGCCGAGTCCCAAGGCGGGACTCCGGGGAACTGGCTGGGCCCGAGCCTCCTCCAGGGCACTTCCAGCTTCATGAATTTCACCATCTAGGACTGCGGCTAGTGGCCGTGTCCCAGCAGGACCAGACTCTCGGCCTGCTTCGAGTGCTGCTGGAGACGCACAGTAAGCACGGGATGGGCCCCCGACCCCCAACCCAGTGCATCGCCTCGGGGTTCCCGGCCGTGCTCTGCGCCCCTCGGAACTCCTCCCGGCCCAGTGCCCCGACCCCGGTTTGCTAGTAGCCCCGCCCCGCCCCCTGTCCGCTCC
>NW_016107870.1:603003-605919 GCF_001604975.1 Cebus imitator
CCCGCCCCGCCCCTCGGACCCCTCTCCTGCCCCATCCACCTCTGCCCCTCCCTCCTCTGCTCCCGCGCGAGGTCGCGCGGTCCTGGCCCAGGCTGGAGTGCAGTGGCGCGATCTCAGCTCACTGCATCCTCTGCCTCCTGGGTTTAAGCAATTCCCCTGCCTCAGCCTCCCTAGTAGGTGGGATTACAGGCATGCGCCACCACGCCCATCTAATTGTATTTTTCGTAGAGACAGGGTTTCACCATGTTGGTTAGGCTGGTCTCAGACTCCAGACCTCATGATCCACCTGCCTCAGCCTCCCAAAGAGCTGGGATTACAGGTGTGAGTCACCACGCCCAGCCTCTCCCCATCCCATTCTTATCTCTCACGAAGAGGCTGAGGGAGCCAGCCCCTCTCACCCTAGGCCGAGCCTCTGGCCAAGCCCGGTCCGGAGCACCCTGCGTCTTGCAGGCCCTGTGCCCATGGGCCTCCTCCATCAGAACTCGGTGGGGGGGGGGTGGGAGGACTCCTTGCCTTCCTTCGCTCCTCAGCTGCCTCCAGCCGCTTTTGCAGCTCCTCCAGTGAAGCGTCCTTCTTCTTGGGTGGGGAAGAGAGCATAGGGCTCTCCGGGGACAGGTCGGAAGGGGACTTGAGGATGACCTCGAAGCTCTGGCCAGAGGCCCGCTTATCCAGCTGCTTCACCTCCATGTCTGCAGGGCAAGACCAGAGTGGAGCTTCAGAGGCGCAGCTAGAGCATGGCATGGGCTGAGCGGGATGCTCCCGGCACACATACAACCACAGGGCTGGGTGAAAGCGGGTGGCTGCTCCCACCGGAATCCCAGGCCTCAGCCCTCAGGAGGGCCCCTTCCTCCCAGAACCTCCCTCTCCAGAAGCCAGCCAGGCTGGGAGTTCAGAGAGACCAAGAGAGGCAGGGGAAAAGTTGAGGTGGGCAGGCACCGCAGGGCAGGGTGGGCGGCAGCCGGGCACTCACCCCCATACTGGTAGACGGTGTTGGGGTGTGGCTGTGTGTAGAAGCAGGAGCAGATGAGAGACAGCACCGACAGCTCCTTCATCTTCTCCTTGTAGGCTGTGGGCATGAGGCTGGGCTGAGCAAGCGCCGCTGAGGCTTGCCCACCTGGGCTCACATTTTTCCCTCCCACGGCTGCCTCTGACATGTCTGTGAGACACAGGTCTGCCCAGCAAGCTCTCCTGTGTCTCCACACCGCTGGCCCCTTTGTCCCTCCTCCTACTGTCTCGCCCGCAGGCGCTGGCTCTGTCTCCTCGGTGTACCCTGCCCTCTGCCTCTGCCCCCTTTTCCTCTCTCTTGTTATTAATGTCTGTCTCATCTTCCACACTGACTTGTTCCTCCATCTTTCTTCCTGCCTGCCGTGGTCAGATGTTTGTGTTCCCAAAAATTCATATGTTGAAATCCTAACCCCAAGGTGCTGGTATGAGGAGGTGGGGCATTGGGAGGGGGTTAGGTCATGAGGGTAGAGCCCTCCTGAATGGCCCCAGAGGAGACTCCAGAGAGCTCCCTCACCCTCCCATCACATGAGGACACAGCCAGAAGACGCCGCCTATGTACCAGGAGGTGAGACCTCTCCAGGCACTGAATCTGCTGGCACCTTGGTCCTGGACTTTCTGGCCTCCAGAGCTGTGGGAGGTAAGTTCCTGTCGCCTACAAACCACTCAGTCTCAGGTACCCACCCAAACTGACACTGTCGCCGCTTCTGTCTGGGTCTGTTTACCTTCTGTCTGTCTGACTCTGTCACCATCTTTGTATTTCTTGGTGTCTCCGGGGGTAGCCCCTGACTCTGTCTTTGTCTCTGAGTGCGTGCAATTCCTTGTCACTGTCTCTTTCTCTCTGAGCACGTCTTTCTTCGATTCCGTGCCACTGTGTGTCTCTCTGACCCTTAGCTCCCTCTACCCTGCTATATCCCTCTCCCCTCCTCCTCCTTCCTGCGCCCTCACCAGCTCAGGCAGACATTAGCTCCTGATGGGACCAGCACAGATGCAAACCATCTGTGGGCAGCACTTTCTTAGACTGTAAACCTGGAGGAAGCCCTCAGACCCTCCTTTCTCCTTCCTGCTGATTGTGTGGTCACCCTGAGATGAAACTAGGCCCTCACCAGGCACATGCTCTCTGCCCATCTAGGGCTGGGCTTGGGCCACTGATGCCACCAAGAGCAAATGGAGCTGTCCGTTCAGCACCACAGCCAGCCCTCTTGCCCCTTCAGGTCAATCAAGTGCCCACCAGCCAGTGTGCCTGCTGCCCAACCAAAACCAGAAGTAAGCTGGGCTCCTGTGGCCCTGTGCCCTGTCAGGGCAAGGGGAAGGTGGCGACTGCTCTCACAGTGAAAATAATTTATCTCTTTCAGGCTATTCAGGGTGTGCCTCACTCCTAAGCAGACACACTGGCCCACTTTCTCACTAGTGCTCAACAGGCCTCTCGGCCGGGCTGCTGGCTCATGCCTGTCAGCCCAGCACTTTGGGAGGCCGAGGTTAGGAGCTCAGGATGAGCCTGGCCAACATGATGAAATCCCGTCTCTACTAAAAACACAAAAATTACCCAGGCATGTGATGCCCACCTATAATCCCAGCTACTCGGGAGGCCGAGGCAGGAGAATTGCTTGAATCCAGGAGGTGGAGGTTGCAGTGAGCCGAGATAGTGCCACTGCACTCCAGCCTGCACGACAAAGTGAGACTCTGTCTCAAAAAAAAAAAAAATCCGGGCCGGGCGCGGTGGCTCACGCCTATAATCCCAGCACTTTGGGAGGCCGTGGCAGGCAGATCATGAGGTCAACAGATCGATCCCACCCTGGCCAACATGGTGAAACCCCGTCTCTACTAAAAATACAATAATTAGCCGGGCGTGGTGGCTCGTGCCTGTAGTCCCAGCTACTAGGGAGGCTGAGGCAGGAGAATTGCTTGAACCTA
>NW_016107870.1:606089-621525 GCF_001604975.1 Cebus imitator
AAAAACAGAAAAAGAAAGAAAAGAAAAGAGAAAAAAAATAAAGAAACAGGACACAAGGCAGACATAATGCAGCCTTTCACGGTGAGCTGAGTCTTCCTGTAACCAGTGCAGAGAATGACCTGTCCTGACCTACATTTCCTGGTAACCTACACTTTTCTGGACAGAGCAGCACAGAGCCCAAGAGGGTGCAAGGAGGAGCAGAAAGGAATCCCAAGGTGGGCAGGCCCACCTGAGAGTCTTTGGGGGAAGGACAGAGCCTTTGAGCTGAGAAGCCAGACAAACCAGCTGTCTTGGTCATTGTCTTCGTTGGGGGGGAGGGGACCAGGTGGGGGAGCCTCACAAGGGACTTTGATCTGACTTGTCAGATTTTATTTTTTCACGCACAAAACCTGTTCATGTATTTTTTGTGTTATTAAAAGTTAATTTTACTAATTTTATTTTATTTTGAGATGGAGTCTCACTCTGTCGCCAGGCTGGAGTGCCGTGGCACAATCTCGGCTCACTGCAACCTCTGCCTCCCAGGTTCAAGCGATTCTCCTGCCTCAGCCTCCCGAGCAACTGGGACTACAGGTGCCGCCACCACACCTGGTAATTTATGTATTTTTGGTAGAGACGGGTTTTCACCATGTTGGCCAGGATAGTCTTGATCTCCTGACCTCGTGATCTGCCCCCCTTGCCCTCCCAAAGTGCTGGGATTACAGGTGTGAGCCACCACGCCCAGCCTATCTTATTTTTCATTATTATTATTATTATTATTATTATTATTTTATTGAGATGGAGGGTCACTCTGTCGCCCAGGCTGGAGTGCAATGGCACGATCTCAACTCACTGCAAACTCTGCCTCCCAGGTTCAGGCGATTCTCCCACCTCAGCCTCCTGAGTGCTGGGATTACAGGAACACACCGTCATGCCTGGCTAATTTTTGTATTTTTGTAGAGACAGGGTTTCATTATGTAGGCCAGGCTGGTCTTAAACTCCTGATCTCAGGTGATCCATCCGGCTCGGCCTCCCAAAGTGCTGGGATTACAGGCATGAGCCACCAGGCCCAGCCTATTTTATTTTTTAGAGACAGGATTGTGCTCTGTTGCCCATGCTGGAGTACAGTGGTGCAGCTGTAGTTCACTGCAGCCTTGAACTTCTGGGCTCAAGTGATCCTCCCACCTCAGCAGCTGGGATTACAGGCGCACACCACCACACCAGCTGCTGCTGCTTTTTTTTTTTTTTTTAATACTTTGTAGTGATACAGTCTCGCTCTGTTGCCCAGGCTGGTCTTGAACTCCTGGCCTCAAGGGATCCTCCCATCTCAGCCTCCCAAAGCACCAGAATTATAGGTGTAAGCCACAGTGCCCAGTCTATTAAAATTTAATTTTAAAAAGGAGGAAGAAGGATATATCCCAGGACATGTGATGTGGGGTTAGAGAGTGTGCCAGTCACCTGGTCCACAGCAGCAGGTCAGGAGACATGGGGGATGTTTGGAGGAGCTGAGGAGGTGGCCAGCCCTGTGCTCAGGAGGGCGGGGGAGGGAGAGAGCAAGAGGTAGTTGGGGTTGGGGCAGAACACATCTAGGTCCTGAGAGAGGACAGGAAAGCAGGGACTTGGCCCCTGCAGACCTAACCTGCTGGCACCCAGATCCCTGTCACAGACTGCAGGCCCCCATCATCCAGATTGTCCTTCCTCATCACGCATCAAAAATTACAGGCGGTGGCTCAGGCCTGTAGTCCCAGCACTTTGGGAGGCCGAGGCAGGTGGATCAGCTGAGGTCCCGAGTTTGAGACCAGCCTGGCCAACATGGTAAAACCACGTGTGTACGAAAAATAAAAAATTAGCCGGGTGTCCCAGCTACTCCAGAGGCTGAGGCAGGAAAATCACTTGAACCTGGGAGGCGGAGGTTGCAGTGAGCTGAGATTGTGCCACTGCACTCCAGCCTGGGCAAAAGGGCAAGACTCCTTCCCCAAACCCCCCCCCCAAAAAAAAAACAAGCCCCTGAATGTGTTTACCGTACAGGCCAGAAAACATAATTAACAGCTGCTCAAAACCCCTGTCCACCTTGAGCCCGAAATTTTCACAGAAAAAAAAGAGCTGCAGCCTCATACAGAGGAAGGACAAACACCAGGGAGACCCCTTCCAGTCTACTGCCACCTCAGCAGGTGGAAGGCTGGCGGCAATTCAGAGGCAGGTGTGAGCACCTGCATCATCAGGAATGAAGGGGCAGGGGTAGGCATGCAGGTCAGACCTCTCACAGGTCTTGGCTCTGCCCAGGAGACATGTGAGGCGTCTCCAGCTGAAAGGTGAGGAACTGGGTCCTGTGGCTGCAAACACAGGTGTGGCTCAGCATCTGATGGCCACAGAGACCCCCTGGATTGGCTTCTCCCAGCTGATGGCCCATGAGGAGCTTCTACCCCAGGAGACTGACCCTCAAGGAGCAAGTGCCACCGGGCGCCCACAGGACGGAGCCTGGGAGGGAGGCCTCCCCTGTGGTCTGGCTGGAGGAAGGGCAGCTTGGAGGTGGCAGAACAGCAGGTCAGGAATTGGCTAATGCCAGAGGCAGCAAGCAGGGTGAAGCCTGCACATGGGGCAGGGCTGACCAGGGGCCAGGCAGGACATTGGACCAGTATTTTCAGAGCTGCTGAGGTTTAAAGAGCAAGTCTTCTGCCTCTCATTGCAGAGGGAGGATGCCAAGACCCAGACACATCCAGACCACCTCTCCACAGACACAGCTGGAGCCGGAGAAGCCCCCCCACCCAGGGCCTCAAGGCGCTGCTCCCTCTCTCTCTCTCTTTTTTAAGATGGGATCTTGCTCTGTAACCCAGGTTGGAGTGCAGTGGCGCGCTATCAGCTCACTGCAACCTCTGTCTCCCCAGCTCAAGTGATTCTCCTGCCTCAGCCTCCCGAGTAGCTGGGATTACAGGTGCACACCACCATACCCAGTTTATTTTTTGTATTTTGTTTTTAAGATGGAGTTTTGATCTTATTGCCCAGGCTGGAGTGCAAGGGCACGATCTCAGCTCACTGCAACTTCTGCCTCCCAGGTTCAAGCAATTCCCCTGCCTCAGCCTCTGGAGTAGCTGGGATTACAGGCATGTCCTACCATGCCTGGCTAATTTTGTATTTTTAGTAGATACGGGTTTCTCCACGTTGGTCAGGCTGGCCTCGAACTCCTGATCTCAGGTGATCCACTCACCTCAGCCTCCCAAAGTGCTGGGATTACAGGAATTAGCCACTGAGCCTGGCCTTATTTTTTGTAATTTTGGTAGACATGGCATTTCACCATGTTGGCCAGGCTGGTCTTGAACTCCTGACCTCAGTTGATCCGCCTGCCTCGGCCTCCCAAAATGCTGGGATTACAGGTGTGAGGCACCACGCCCAGCCCCTCCCTCAAAACTTCCTTCTTTCTCACCACCCCCCTACCCACGCCCACCCCCCCCACAACATCCTTCCCCTCCTTCAGGGAAAAAACAATTCTCGCCATGAGCTGGGCTGGTTTCGTCTCCCTGCTTCTCTTTGAACTAAACATTAGACACCCAGGAAATGTGGTTTGGCCTTTTGAATGATTCATGAGCAGGAGTCAGGAAGGGGCCAGGCAGGCCTCCAGCAGCAGGGTGCAGCAGTGCTTGATCCGGGCACCACGCAGCACACCCACCCTCCCACCCTCCCAGGTGGGTGTCCTTATCAGCTCACTTCGGCTTCTTCTTCTTCCTTTTTCTTTTTTAATTTTCTTTTTTTCTTTTTTTTTTTTTCAATTTTTTTTATTATTTTTTTTTTTTTTTTTTTTTTTTTCTTTTTTTTTTTTTCAATTTTTTTTATTATTTTTTTATTTATTTAAAGACGGGGTTTCACCATCCTGGTCAGGCTGGTCTTGAACTCCTGACCTCAAGTGATCCGCCCACCTTGGCCTCCAAAGTGCTTGGATTACAGGCATGAGCCACCATGCCCGGCTTTTTTTTTTCTTTTCTAGAAGGAGTTTCCACCCTTGTTGCCCAGGTTGGAGTGCAATGGCGCGATCTCGGCTCACCGCAACCTCCGCCTCCCGGGTTCAGGCAATTCTCCTGCCTCAGCCTCTCATGTAGCTGGGATTACAGGCATGCGCCACCATGCCCAGCTAATGTTTTGTATTTTTAGTAGAGACGGGGTTTCACCATGTTGACCAGGATGGTCTCGATCTCTTGACCTCGTGATCCACCCACCTCGGCCTCCCGAAGTGCTGAGATTACAGGTGTGAGCCACAACAGCTGGCCTATCAGCCTCACTTCTACAGAGGATGAAAGGAGGCTCAGAAAGGGCAAGTATCCCACCCAGCATCACACAGCACGCTAGATGAAAGCCGGGTCATGAGCCTGGGCCTGACTGTAGGTTCCTGTCAAGAGCTCCTGGAGGTGGGGAGTCTGTCCAGAACTGAGAGGGCAGGGGGACCAACATGTCCTCTGACCCCTGGAGGCTGCTGCTGGCTCCCCCAGGGGCAGATGGAGGTCACTGTCACCCAGGCTGCCTCTCACAGTGCTAAGAGCCCAGCTTGGCAGGAGCCTTTACCTGCGCAGGAGACTCAGAAATGTGGCTACCGCAGTCAGACTGCTTGGCGTGCAGTGAGCATTCATCTCTTCCCAGACAAGTGGCCAAGCACCTTTCCTGAAATATTGAAGCCTCAGAACAAGCCCCAGGGGAGGTGCCATGACCTCCATCCAGATAAGGAGACCCAGGTCCTGAGAGGTTATGCAGCTTGTACAAGACCACACAGCTCAAGAAGGTCAGACTCTGGGTTCAGAAGGAGAATGTGAGCACAGCCCACAAAAGAGAGATGAGCCAAGTGCCAGATGCCGAGATGGCCTCGCCTTCCCAGCTTAGCCCCAGGAGCCCAGCCCAGGGGGAGGACCCATCAGGGAAAGGCTGTCAGGAAAGGACAGGAGGCAGCCAGGGAGGACAGAGCTGTCCTCAGGGGCAGGAGGGGAGTCCCCTCTGCTGAGAGCCCCCCAGTATCCCTGGGGGTGCCAGGGAGGAGGCAGAGGAAGGAAGCACAGATGGACACCACTCCCAGACAGGTGGGGAGATGTGGTCAGTGACACATACGGTCCCCTCCTGGCAGGTGCTGAAGTCACCTGGCGCCCCAAGCCCGTGGGGCCTGAGGGGCGGGGTCAGGGCGGGCACGTGGGTGGGGTGCGGGAGGAGAACCATCTCTTCCTAGGGCAGAAGAAGAGGTAGGAGGGAGTACGGTTCGTGGGCAGAGGCGGTGATGGGAAGGAGGTGGGGGCCCTTCGTCCCTAGGTCCAGAATCCTCCCCCCGCCCCGGGCCTGCGCCCGCCCCTCCCGCCCGCCCCTCCGGCTGAGGTCCGCGCGGGACGGGCCAGGGGGCGGGGTGGGCGCCGCCTTCGAAGGCGGGGGGTCCCCTCTCCTTCCGGAGGGTTTGGGAACGGAGCAGCCCCTCCCCCCATCCACGCCCCGCGGCGCAGAGGGCTGTGGCTTTTCCGGCCAGAGCAGGGGGCCCGGGGCACCGCGAAGGGAGGTCCCCGAGGCCGCCGCGGTGTGGGGAGGGCGCGGTCCCCGCTCTCCGGGCTCCGCGTCTGCCCCCCCCCCACCCGAGCGCCCGCTCCAGCCCTGCGCTCCCCGGGCGCAGGCAGCGCCCGTCCCGGCTGCGGCTTTGGCGGAGGGTTCCACCCCCTCTCCGCCTCCCCGCGGAGGCTCCGTGAGACCCAGATCTAGGGTCGCCGACGCCCCAGGGACTCCGCCCGCACACGGCGAGCGCGCCCACGCGGTCACGAGCCCACGCCCGGGCCTCGGAGCCACCCTGCGGCAGGAGCCCCCTGCGTGGCACGCGGCTCCCCAAGGGGCGAGGCGCCCCCAAGCCCGGCGTCCCGGTCCCCCGCGCCGCAGCCCCCAGCTCGGGCGGGTCGGGCCCAGGCTCGTCATGCGCAGGGTTGGAGAAGGGAAACCGGCGTCCGCAGCCGGCCCCGGGCTCGGAGGAGGCCAGACGAGGCCCCCGCTCGGCCCCCGCCCGGCCCCCGCCGCCCCAGGAAGCCCCCTGCCCCGGCGCCTACCCGACAAGGTGCTGGCCATGGTGCTGGCGGCGGCGGGGCCTGCGGAGGCTGGAGAGGCGCGGGCGGCGGCCGGAGCTGCTGCTGGCTAGTGCTGCAGTGCTGGGGAGGGGAGGGGGAGCGACGGCGGGCGGGAGGCGGGCGCGGCGGCGGGGGAGAGGGAAGGAAAGAGAGAGAGGGAGGGAGGGAGAGACAGAGAGAGGAGAGAGAGAGAGAGAGAGTTGGGGGGAAGGAGAGAGGGAGAGGGAGGGAGAGGGAAGGAGGGACGGAGGCAGGAAGAGACAGAGGAGCCAGCGCCTGGCTGGGAAGGGGCGGCAGCCCTCAGAGGGAAAGGGCGGAGGAGGGAAGGAGGGGTCCGACTGCAACCAGACGCCCTCCCTACAACTGCTCACAGCAGGACAGCTGCTTCCTGAACTTGGCTTTGTGAGGCCTGAGAGTGGGATGCAGATGAGCCCCCCCCTTCCACAGGGCAGGTGGGGCAGGGGCCAGGAAGGAGAGGAGGTCCCACCCCTAGGGTGAGGCCGCCGAGCCCTGCACCCAGGCCTCTCAATTCTGGGCCGGTGCCAACAGGGTCTAGGTCTGTGACTGCCATCGGAGAGGATGCCACAGCCACACGGTGGATGCTGGCCTGGAGGCCTCCAAGGGGCATCTCCTGTGGGCCCAGGGATGGGTAGGACCTGAGCAGAGAAGTGTGAAAGTGAAGCGGTGAGGCCAGAACAAAGGCTGTGCTGTGAAACAGAGGTGGGTTCCCACCTGCCAGGCTCTGAGGTTCACTCACTGTGTGGCCAAGGCCAGGGGCACTGTCTCAACACCTGGGCCTTTGTTTCTCACGTGTAAGATGAGACAATGACACGGCCTCCCAGAGATGGAGAGGTGGGGTGCCATGGTTGTGTGTGCTTAGTGAGTGGGGGGCAAGCTCTCCTGCCTCCCCCTCTCCTCATAACTCCCAAAGGGAAAGCCTGATAGACAAATGGAGTGTCATTCCATTGCAGGGATGGAGCTGCCCAGGCTGGGAGAAGTGCTTTGCCCTACAAGAAACTAAGTCATGGAGCCAAGAGTAAAACTCTGGCAAACCTCAGGAGACTTGCAGAGCGATGAGGCCGGCACAGCAATGGGAAAGCCAGGGCAAGTGTCAGCTCCAGCATGTGTTGGGGCTCCTGAGGCCACCACACCCCAGGGTGGCCTGGAGAGTCCCGGGCCCTGCATGCAAGTGGGTGTTGTCCCTGGGACTGTGATTCTGGTGGATTTGATGCCCGAGAATGTGAAACCACGTGGCACAGAGGTAGCACATAGGACAGGAGGGTCATCAGGTGGGCCCTGACCCCATCACAGGAGCACTTTAAAAGCAGTTTCCTCTGACTGGTTGAAGAAATTGGAGGGGCAAAAGCAAAGGAGGTTCTCTGTTGTTGAGATGAGGCGCCACATGGCAAGGATCTGAGAGCTGTCCCCAGCCAACAGCCAGCAAAACAACACGACCTCAACGGCAAGGAAGTGAGTTCTTCCAACAGGAAGAGAATGCGCTTGGAGGCAGGTTTGACTCCAGGGCCTCCACACAAGAACTCAGCCCACTTCCTTTCAGCCTTAGGATACTAGGAACTGGAAGGTAATAACCGAGGGTTGTTTTAAGCTGTTGAGTTTGTGGTGATTTGCTATGAAGCTCTATCAAATTAATATACACACAGAGCAAGCCCCTGGGCCATTCCTAGGAACCCAGCTCTGGGAAGGAGGAGGAAGGGTGCAGAGGCACACAGAGCTGCCCACCACAGTGCAGCCGTGTCCTCCCTGTTGGCCACCACAGTGGCAGTTGGAGACAGCCTCCTTCTGATGGACTCCAGCCCCAGGTGCGGGAACACAGGTGCTAGGGATCAAGAGGAGTACACCTGTCTGGGACCTCCAGAGTCCTCTCATGTGGGTGGGGTAGGACCAGCCCAGTCAGGCTCAGAGCACTGCAGTGCCTCACACTCACTGTGACTCTGGCCAGACCCTCTATGAGCCTGCGTCCTCATCTGGAGCACAGGGACCAGGTGTGTGGAAGCCCGTGGCATAGTGCCAGGAGCATAGATGTGCACACCTAGTGCACACTAGTGGGCATACACAAGGGCACTGATTGTCGGCTGTACTGACTCTCAGCGCGCTACTGGGCACAGGCTGGTAGGCACACACAACAGCTGTATGGACAGTGTACCAGAAGGCACAGGCCATGGTTGTACTGGCAGTGCTTAGCGGGCATACGCAGTAGCTGTACGGACCGTCAGTGTGCTAACAGGTGCACGCAGTAGCTGTACTGATTGTCAGTGTGCTAACAGGCGCACACAGTAGCTGTACTGTCAGTGTGCTAACAGGCGCACACAGTAGCTGTACTGATTGTCAGTGTGCTAACAGGCGCACACAGTAGCTGTACTGATGGTCAGCGTGCTAACGGGCACACGCAATAGCTGTACGGACCGTCAGCGTGCTAACAGGTGCACGCAGTAGCTGTACTGATTGTCAGTGTGCTAACAGGCGCATGCAGTAGCTGTACTGATTGTCAGTGTGCTAATGGGCATACACAGTAGCTGTACTGATTGTTTGCCCCAATGTAGCCCCAGGTCTTGGAGCAGATTTTGACTTCTCACCAAGGTCAACTGCAGAAAGTGCATGAGCAGGCATTTCAAAGATGTTTTTCTTCTTTTCCTTTTTTCCAAATCTCTTTAATTAGGGGGAATGGCCTCTAGGGTGCCCTCATTGCAACACTTCTTCACTGGCACTGCCCTCTGAGTCCCTGCTTCTCATCACATTGAGCACCTCATCAGGCTGAGAACGGCTGGGGACACAGGGGCTCACAGGTGTCCTCTGCCGGAAGGCCTTCCCCACTGTGGCAGGGGCCTGTGGCCGTGCCGCTTGGCTGGTGAAGCCACACTTGCCCAGTGTCTTACCATCATCCGAGACTTGGTTGTCCTTGTACAGCTGCTGCTCGTCACGCAGCCGCTTGAGGATGCCTGTGACAATGCGCTTCAGCTCCAACATGTGTTGGACTCCCTGGCGTCCATGAAGACGGTGGTCTTGTGGTGCCAGGTCATGAGGAGCACATTCTGGGGGCAGCGGGCTGGCATGAGCATGAAGCCCGGGACTCCAGCAGGGCCCAGCCACGCCTCTACCACCCTGGCCCCGTGCAGCCGCTCCTCCCCACCTCAAAGATGTTTTTCATGTGCACATGTGCTAGTTAAAAAAAATGGGGTGGGGGGCAGGTGGCTCACACCTTAATCTCAGCACTTTGGGAGGCTGAGGTAGGTGGATCATGAGGTCAGGCATTCAAGGCCAGCCCAGCCAACATGGTGAAACCCCATCTCTACTAAAAATACAAAAAATTAGCTGGGTGTGGTGGTCTGCACCTGTAGTCCCAGCTACTCAGAAAGCTGAGGCAGGAGAATTGCTTGAACCTGGGAGTGGGAGGTTGCAGTGAGCCGAGATCACGGCACTGCAATCCAGCCCCAGCAATAGTGAGAGACTCCATCTCAAAAAAAAAAAAAAAAAAAAAAAATTTGGCCAGGCACAGTGGCTCATGCTTGTAGACCCAGCACTTTGGGAGGCTGAGGTGGGCAGATCATGAGGTCAGGAGATTGAGACCCTCCTGGCCAACATGGTGAAACTCCATCTCTACTAAAAATACAAAAAAATTAGTTGGGTGTGGTGGTGCATGCCTGTAGTCCCAGCTACTTGGGAGGCTGAGGCAGGAGAATCACTTGAATCCAGGAGGCGGAGATTGCAGTGAGCTGAGACCGCACCACTGCACTACAGCCTGGGCGACAGTGCAAGACCGTCTCAAAAAAATTAAAAATGTTTTGGCCGGTTGTGGTGACTCACACCTGTAAACCCAGCACTTTGGGAGGCTGAAGTGGGCAGATGACCTGAGGTCAGGAGTTTAAGACCAGCCTGGCCAACATGGTGAAACCCTGTCTCTACTAAAAATACAAAAATTAGCCAGGTGTGATGGCAGGTGCCTGTAATCCCAGCTACTCAGGAGGCTGATGCAGGAGAATCACTTGAACCCACGAGGCAGAGGTTGCAGTGAGACAAGATCATGCCATTGCCCTCCAGCCTGGGCAACAAGAGCAAGAATTCATCTAAAAACATGTTTTTCATAAACCGTGACTTTTATCAGACTTCTGCACTCTTGAAGTTAACTCTGGCTCCTAGGAGGAGCCCTGTACCTCAGTAGGACACTCATTCAGCAGCCATCTGTCAAGCACCTGCTGTCTGTGGGAGCTGTGGCTACGTCAGCAACTAGAGGAGGTGAGCAGGGGTACGGGAGTTCCTGACCGCCCCAGGCCAGAATGCAAGCTCCTCCAGCAGCTGGCAAGGAGCAGATGACTCAAGACTTCAGCTCAGTCCACGGGACAGCCTTTTCTGGCCACCGCTCTCCAGTAGATGGGGTGTGTGGCAGCAAAAGGTAAAACTCCTGGCTACTTGGCAGGCTCTGGGCAGTCTAAACACCCTGTGCCTCACTTCCTCACACATTAAATGTGGACAATAAGAGGATTTATCCCAGGGTCGTCCGGGGAGAAGTGTGTCAAGCATTTGTCCGACCTCAGACTGCTATTAAGACACTACCTGACTGGGCGCGGTGGCTCACGCCCGTAATCCCAGTACTTTGGGAGGCTGAGGCGGGTGGATCACCCGAGGTCAGTTCCAGACCAGCCTGGGCAACATGGTGAAACCCTGTCTCTACTACAAAAATTGGCTGGGTGTGGTGGTGGGTGCCTGTAATCCCAGATACTCGGCAGGCTGGGAGAATCGCTTGAACCTGGGAGGTGGAGGCTGCAGCGAGCTGAGATCATGGCTGGGGAGCCCTCTGGAAAATTACAATCATGGCAGAAGGCGAAATCTGTGGGTCGTAGTTCCCAGGTCTGACACGGCGTCAGGAGAGGACAGAGAGAGAGAGAGGAAGAAGGGGAACCCGCCACCTTCCAGCCACGGGAGCTCGTGAGCACTCACTATCTGAGAGCAGCCTGGGGGAAACTGACCCCACGATCCAATCATCACCTCCCTGCAGGCCCTCCCTCCACACGTGGGCATCCCAGTTGGAGGTGGACGTGGCGGGGGACACAGCCGAACCGTATCCGCAGCGTGGGCGGCACTGAAGCCCCTTCCACAAGCGCGCGTGGCTGCACCTCCTCCTCGCCAGCTCCCTGCCGAGCCCCGGACAGGCAGCCTGCGGCGCCCTCACCAGAACAGGCCCCTGGCGGGGGCTTCTCGGCCGAGCGCCGTCTGGAGCAGGAGCGTGGGATCGCACGGCCACGCGCGCGCCACCCGTGGGAAACCGCGAGCGTCGAACGGCCGTGAGCAGGCGCTGCCTGCGGGCCGCGCGCGCTCGGGCAGCGTCGACGTCCTCGTGGGGCCTTTTGGGAAACGGGGGCTGCGGCCGCCGAGACGAGCAGCCTGACGCGGGGCTGAGCCCGCGGGGCCGGCGGGCCTCGCTCTGGGAGTCCGCCCTGCTGTCCGCCGGCGCCGGGTGCCGGGGACTCAGGGAGGCCCGCCCGGCCTGTGCGGGGACGGGGACCGGGCAGAAGCGGGGCCGAGCGGCAGAGGAAGGCGAGGAGGCGGCCAGGGCTCCCAGGGGCCGGGGCCTGGGCGGGGGCAGCCGTCTTCCGTGTTCGGGAGAGCGGTCGGCGGCGAGAAGGAAGATGCCTCAGGGGAGGAGGTCCGTGCAGCTCCGCGGGCAATGGTGGGGGCGGGGCCCAGGGAGGCGGTGGTGGAACGGAGACGCTGCTGGGGGCGACGCCCAGGGAGGAGACGGGCAGGACCCCAGATGTCTGCCTGTGGGCGACGGAAGTGAGGTTCACTGGGCAGGGGAGCCGGGCAAGGAGCGCGCAAAGGGCCGCGTAGACCTCAAGGAGCCGAAGAGCAGGCGGACCCCCTCCGCGGGGAAACAGTTTCCGACCGGAGCACAAAGCAGCGGACCGGAAGTGGGGGCGGAAGTACAGCGCGCTCAGCGGCGACTGCGCGCCTCAGCCCGCGAAGTCCGAACTGGCTGACAGGGGGCACGCGGTGGCGGCGCTCGACTGGAGTCGGTTGAGTTCCTGAGGGCCCCCCGGTTCTAGAGGGTTCGCCGCGAAGGCAAGTGAGCAGTGAGTTGCAGTGACCCTGCAAGTAGTTCTTTTACCTGAGCGGCTCGGGGGGGCGCGTTACGGTTTTCGAAACTACCGGTCCCGGCAGGCGCCGCGCCGCCCTCGGGGCCGCGAGCTGGTGGATTGGCTGCGCTGCATTCTGGGACCTGTAGTTTTCTGTGTGCGCTGGCGCCGCGTCGTTGGCGGAGCCCATGGCCGGGGCTGGAGGGAAGGGCGGTCTTTCAGTGTGTCCGCGTCTGGCCTGTTAGTCCCGGTTCCCAGGCCGCGCTGGACTGAGGCCCAGAGAGGTTGAGTGGCTTGCCCGGGGCGGCACGGATCGGCATCCCGGGAGGCGCTCTCGCTGCCTCCGCTGCCCCTGCTTGCCCACCCGGGCGGGCTGGGGAGTGGCCTCCAACCCCCAGGAGGGCGGAGGGCTGGAGAGGCGGGGCCGGCGGCGCAGACCCTCCGCCCCGACGTGGTGCCGCCGGCGGGGGTGCCGCTTGCCCGTCCAGCCGCGGGCGTACTGCAGGCGGAGGGTGCAGCGCCGCGCGCGCCTCTGCCAGAGAAGGGCGGGGTTGCGGGGCGGGAGGATAAGGCCGGGCGCGGCCATCGAGCGCCTCCGTCCCCGCCGGCCCCTCGTGCTGGGGTGTGCCCGGGCTGTCCTCGACCCTCTCCGCAGGAGGGACTTGTGGAAATGCCCGGGAAAGCCCGTGCCCACAAAGGCTGTCTGCAGACAGGTCTTTCTTTTTTCCCAGGCTTTGCCGTAGGGATTCTGGAGGAGAGCAGCGCTGTGTCCCAGGCACAGGCTCGCATCGACCGCCAGGCGTGGCTGAGACCCTGGGACCTTCGGAGTGGTGTTTTCGCACAGACCCGAATCAGCCTGCCCCTCAGCGACGCGCTCAGCCCTCCTGAGAACAGGCTGACATGCCCAAGATAGTCCTGAATGGTGTGACCGTAGACTTCCCTTTCCAGCCCTACAAATGCCAGCAGGAGTACATGGCCAAGGTCCTGGAATGTCTGCAGAAGGTAGAGCACAGGCTCTGAGTGAAGGACCGTGGGCGGGGCTTCTGCCAGGGCGGTGCCAGCCAGGCCCCTCCGTGCGAGACGAGACGCAGCCCCTGTCACAAAAAGGGCTGGTGTCGAGGTCATGCCATTACCCTCCAGCCTGGGCGGCAGAGTGAAACTGTGTCTCAAAAAAAAAAAAAAAAGGGCTGGCGTTCCAGGTGGGGTGGGAGAGAAGACTGACAGGTGAAGATGATCGTCCTTGATGGTGACAGTCTTGGGAGTGCCTGGGGCCTCTCTAGGAGCGGCTGGCATCCAAGGGTCAGGAGGAAGGATTTCCGTTAGGGGCAGTGGGGGCCAGCCTCACTTTGACGGTCTTTGAGTCTAGGGGGTGCAGGAAGGTGGCAGCAGCACCGGTTGCCTTCTGGGTGCCCTCCTGTACCCGGCTCACACCCCTCCCCTCCCGGAGTTTGCTGCTCAGGTTCCCATCTGAGAGCTTGTATGTAGGACATCAGATAAGACAGCGTTAATGTTTGGATCCAGAAATGCAGAACAATTTCCTATTTTGAGACTTGACACCTAATTAGTTATCTTACTCCTTAGGCTGAAAAATAACTGTCGTATTTTGCGTAGTGTTCTGCAAATTGTTTGCTGATGGCAGCCGAGTTGCTTCACGCCTTTTAGGGCAAGAGTGGAAAGTGTCCCGAGGACTCTTCCATGGTCCCATGGTGCCCTCGCCACCTCACAGTGCCCTCTGCATCTTCAAAGTGCTGCCCACTGCTGCTGAGGCTTGTCTCAGGGTGGCTTGTGCAGCCTCACCTCTTCCTGGCCTCCTCATAACCCTTGCTCCCAACTCCTTCAGAAGGTGAATGGCATCCTGGAGAGCCCCACAGGCACAGGGAAGACGCTGTGCCTCCTGTGCACCACGCTGGCCTGGCGAGAACACCTCCGAGACACCATCTCTGCCCGCAAGATTGCCGAGAGGATGCAAGGGGAGCTTTTCTCAGATCGGGCCTTGTCATCCTGGGGCAGTGCTGCTGCTGCTGATGGAGACCCCATAGGTGACCTAGTTCCCAGGCCCTTCCTGGCTTCCTGTGGGGACGGTGGGAAAGGGATGGTGCTGAGGATGGGGTGGTCCACGGGGCCCTCTGCCGTCTCAAACAGAGCTCAAGCATTTTGTAGGTACCACACAATTTCTTGCCATCCTGGGTGTAAACCTGGGGTTGGGCTTTTCTGCTGAATTCGGGCACTGGAATACCCACGTCACCCATTTTTGATAAACGAGTGTCTGCGGTATCAGATTGCTGGCTGTGTGCAGGGCTGAGTTAGCTGAATGCCACCTGCCTTTGGTACGTGAGAACGTTGTGTGAGAGCCATGACCTGTGTGCTTGCTTGTATCTGGTCAGCTTGCTACACGGACATCCCAAAGATCATTTACGCCTCCAGGACCCACTCGCAACTCACCCAGGTCATCAGCGAGCTTCGGAACACCTCCTACCGGTGGGTCAGGCGAGTTCACACCTGTCTCAGGGTCATCGAGAGAACCCAACTTGGCATGGTGCAGGGTACACAGCCCATGCTGTGTAGTGGTGGAGAGTACTGGTCTTTGTAGACGCTCCCCAGGAGCGTGCAGTGTCCAGGGGTAGGCTGGAGCCTGGGCTGCCCCCAGTACCTGTGACTTGTAAGGAATTAGCTTTGCGTTTGTGTGCTGACCTAGGGGTGGCGTCCTGAGCTCCTTGCAGGCAGTGGGTGCTGTGGCCGTTGTGGGACAGGGCCAGACCGCAGTGCAGCTTTGCACATGGAGTGGGAGGAGGCCCTGCCGCTTGTCAGAGCCCAGCAGAGTCCGATGTTCTGTCCTGGTTCCTGTGGCAGGGCCAATGGCAGGGTGCTGTGGAAGCTGTCAAGTCTTGACCCTCTGTCCAGGCCCCCGACTGTCCTCTTGCTCCCTCCCACGCCTGGGCCATGTTGCAGTTATGCTTTTTTCCTCTGGCCGCTGAGGCGCTTTTGTGTCCTCATACAGCTCATGCTGTGGGGCCATGCTGGGGCTGTTAGAGGCAGCTCCTCCTCGACCCACGTGCCCTCTCCCACTGGACCTGAGATGTGTGTGCTGGGCTCCTACCACATGCCCTCTCCCGCCGGGCCTGAGGGTGTGCTGGGCTCCCACCACGTGCCCTCTCCCACCGGGCCTGAGGTGTGTGTGCTGGGCTCCCACCACATGCCCTCTCCCACGGGGCCCTAGGTTTGTGTGTGCTGGGCTCCCACCACGTGCCCTCTCCCACCGGGCCCGAGGTGTGTGTGCTGGGCTCCCACCACGTGCCCTCTCCC
>NW_016107870.1:621921-623834 GCF_001604975.1 Cebus imitator
GGGCCCGAGGTGTGTGTGCTGGGCTCCCACCCACGTGCCCTCTCCCACGGGGCCCGAGGTGTGTGTGCTGGGCTCCCACGCACGTGCCCTCTCCCACCGGGCCCGAGGTGTGTGTGCTGGGCTCCCACCACGTGTCCTTACACACCGGGCCCGAGGCGTGTGTGCTGGGCTCCCACCCACCTGTCCTCTCCCACCGGGCCTGAGGCGTGTGTGCTGGGCTCCCACCCACGTGTCCTCTTCCACCGGGCCTGAGGCGTGTGTGCTGGGCTCCCACCCACGTGTCCTCTCCCACCGGGCCTGAGGTGTGTGTGCTGGGCTCCCACCCATGTGTCCTCTCCCACCAGGCCTAAGGTGTGTGTGCTGGGCTCCCGGGAGCAGCTGTGCATCCACCCTGAAGTGAAGAAGCAGGAGAGTAACCACATGCAGGTGGGCTTCTGGGCCCCCTCCGTGGCTCAGGATCCCGTGAGGCGAGTGCTGCTGGGTGTCCAGAGCCCCAGGCTCTGCTCCCGCTGGGATAGGGTTTGAAGTACACCCGGGGGACTGCAGGGGAGGACCTGGTGGGTGGAGGCTGTTTCGGGTCCCTTCTCAGCCGTGCTCCAGCCGCCCACTTGCCCTTTCTCCCCCAGATCCACTTGTGTCGAAAGAAGGTTGCAAGTCGCTCCTGTCATTTCTACAACAACGTGGAAGGTACGAGCAGCTCATGGCGGCTGGGGTCGGGTTGGAGTGTGTGAGCCTCTCAGGTGGAGCTTGGTGGGGCCGGGGCTGGTGGGACCAGGGTCGGTGGGACCAGGGTGTGGGATTCAAGTGTGTGAGTCTCTCAGGGCAGAGCTCTGTGGTGTCACGGCCTGGTCGTGCTTGCCCGGTGGGATGGCCAATGCGGTCGTGTACCTGGGCCCTGTCTTCTGACTCGAGGCTCCTGTATGGAAGTGCTCACACAGTGGTCCAAGACAGCCAGCTGGCAAGACTGCCTCTGACTGGTGCCTGGGGTCGTGGGTTTTGCAAAGGCTCCCTCCGTTTCCTGATGAGGGGCTTCCTGCACCTAAAGTGTTGGTGCAAACAGCAGGGTTTTGCTGAATACCTTCTTTCTCTTCAGGGAGCCTGGGATTTTGTTGCTCGCCCAGCAGTGGGTGCTCCCGGGACGGGCCCTCATACCATTCTGGGAGGGAGTCCTGGAAGCTGTGTCTGACCTCCCCCGACCCTGCCCCATGTGTCTTTTTCCTGTGCTGAGGTTGTTGTGTGTTCCCTTGCTGCAAAAAATTACAGCCCCAAGTGTGACTCCAGGCTGAGTCCTGTGGGTCCCACACAGGAGGCCCTGGGGCTTCTTCCAGAGACAGGATGAGTGAGTGAAAGGGACCTACCTGGGGCGGCCACAGCCTGTCAGAGGCCGGGGGTGCTTTTCCGCCCACGTGGCTGTCCCTCGGGTGTGTCAGGGGCTTCTGGGGCTCATCACAGGGTCCCAGAGGCAGTGGCAGGGTGAGCCCCTGTCTGGTGCCCTTGGTGTTTTCTGTGACCTGAGGTGGCATGTCTGCAGTCGCTGGGGCCTGGGCTTCTGTGGGATCAGGGTTCCCTGTTTCCTGCCTTGGGGTTGGGGCTTGAGCCCTGGCTGACGTGGCCCTAGAGTGTAGAAGGCGGCGGTGGTCCTGTAGGCTGCCATCTGCAGGATGTTTGACGAGTGCTCAGTGTACCAGGACTGGGGACCCTGAAGCTGCCGTGGCATCTAGGATGGCGCTTCCCTGCCAGGGGCGGAGCTGGGTGGTCCCTCATGACCCATCACCAGGCGTTTCTGGGCCCTGCCCCTTGAAGAGACAGGGTAGATGGAACCTGGCCCTGCAGGGAGACCCCGCTTGCTGAGGCGTGTTCTGTGTGTGGCCTTCTTGTTTGCTGTTTTTTTTTTTTTTTTTTTTTTTTTTTTT
>NW_016107870.1:623939-627986 GCF_001604975.1 Cebus imitator
GCGATCTCGGCTCACCACAACCTCCGCCTCCTGGGTTCAGGCAATTCTCCTGCTCCAGCCTCCTGAGTAGCTGGGATTACAGGCATGCACCACCATGCCCAGCTAATTTTTTGTATTTTTGTAGAGACGGGGTTTCACCATGTTGACCAGGATGGTCTCGATCTCTTGACCTTGTGATCCACCCGCCTCGGCTTCCCAAAGTGCTGGGATTACAGGCTTGAGCCACCGCGCCCTGCCCTTGTTTGCTGTTTTTTTGGTCTGGTGGCACCGAGGTCCCCAGCCACCTTGATGTGTGGTTGTCCAGGCCTTTCTGGTGGTCCTGAGAAGGGGCTCTGTATCTAGGCCCCAGGTTCCCTGACGGGAGCTGCACGCCCATCTCAGCCATGCCTGTGAGAGGTGACTCTGGGACGGGCAGGCAGATGTGTTGTTGGAAATTGTCAACAGTCATTATTTCCGAGTTCTTCGCCCGGATTTCCAGGACAGGAACGCCTTCTGGGTGTCCCTAGGCTCATGCAGGGGGTGTCCTTGGGGTAGGGTGGAATGCTGACCATGGGCCTGGCTGGCCGTGGTCCTGGACTAGGGCAGCACCCTGTGGCTGCTGGACCTGCTCCCTGGCGAGGGTAGTTGACTGCCTCCTGGTTCTGCTTCCATGGGTGTCAGGCCTGTGGGTGTTGGGTCCCCCCTCTTTCTCCTCCTCCGGCCTGTGGGCTCAGTCCAAGAAGACACAGACCAGCCCCCAGCCTGTCCCCCTTGGCTTGGACTCTCACTGCCTGACCTGGTGGGGGTTGTCTAGCTGTGAACCTTTGTGTCCGGTCTGCCCCGTGGATGGGCTGTGAGGGTGGTGTCTGCAGCAGCTGCAGAGGCCTGGGCATCTTTGGAGTGGGCTGCAGCTCCAGGAGGGGCATGAGAGGAAGGGAGGCAGGTATTTTGGATGAACAAGGAGACAGCTGGAGAGCTGGTACCCTTCCTGGCCTGTGAGGACTCGGGCAGGGATAGCAGGCCTGGGGTTAGCCTGGGGCGGAGCCTCTGCGATGGCCCTGCCCCTCGTCCCCTTCCCGTCGAAGCTCCTGTCCTCAGGCTGCCCTCAGCTCTCCACCAGGGAAGGGCTGGAAAGTGCTGGGTGCTGCAGCACATGCTGATTGGCTGGCCTGTTGCTATGGTGCTGCTGAGGGATATGCTTTTCTTCCCCTGCTTTCCCTGCTATCCCTGGGGCACCTGGGGTTGGGTCATCGCTGGTGTGTAGGTGTGTAATGCATGTGTGTGTGTATGTGGGCGTGCGTGTGTGTGTGTATGTGGGTGTGCGCATGCGTGTGCATGTGAGCGTGCGCGTCGTGCATTTGTGTGTGCGCATGTATGTGTGTGTGCGCGCGCGTGTGTGTGCGTGTGTGTATGTGGGCATGCGCGCGCATGTGTGTTTGTGTGTGCTTGTGTATGTCGGCGTGCACGTGCGTGTGTTTGTGTGTGTGTGCATGTGTGGGCGTGCGCGTGCGTGTGTTTGTGTTTGTGTGTGTGTGTACGCACTTGCTTCTGGCCTTTGCAGCTGAGTCCTGGCCCTCAGGGGACGTGACACCTGCTGGGGACTGGCAGAAAATAGCCATGATGGAGTTGGGAGCTGGGGGAGGCTCCACTGCCACACGTGACTGCCCTAAGACTCTGGGGTGCTTGTTAGGAAAGGTCCCTGGTCCTGTCTGTGTTTAAGCAGCTCCTTAAGGAATTCTTGTGGTTCCAGTTTGGGAGCCTATGCTGTGGAGGCAAGGGAGGGGCAGGCCATCCCCCAAACTCCCTGAGACCTTTTCTGCCCTGGGCCTCTCAGCCAGCATAGGCAGTGCCCTTTCCCATGGCTGCCATGCTGCGGGGGGGGGTGGGGGAGTGCGGGGAGCACCATAAAATCTGTTTCTTCTTTAGCTGGAAGTTCTGGGTCTGTTGTGGTTGGCAGGGAAGCTGAGTGAAGCGGCTGTAATCGCAAGGGTTTGTAAGAGACACTTCTGTGGCCTGGGGCGATAGGCTGAGGGGCTGTCCTTTCCTGCCCTGAGGAGGGCTGGGTATGGCCGCCAGCCCTGTCCTATCTCGGGCTGTATTGGAGTGGATGCGGAGAACCCTCGGGACCCTGCTGGCCTCTGTTGAATCCACCCTCAGCCTCAGACTGCCTTCTGGGGCAGAGGAGGACTCTGTCGGGATCACTGCGGGTGGGGGCCTCCCTTGGGCACCTGAGACCCTCAGTGGGTGCTTTGTGGCATGTTCATGGTTGTGGGGGGGATGCCCAGCCTTGCCCGCTGTGGAGGAACTGTTCTGCCCTGGGCATCCCCCTGTGATCTGGGAGACTTAGCACACCCTGAGGGTGTGTCTTTACCCCTGCCTCACACCTACAGAGAAGAGCCTGGAGCAGGAGCTGGCCAGCCCCATCCTGGACATCGAGGACTTGGTCAAGAGCGGAAGCAGGCACAGGTGAGACCCGTTGGTGAGGCCACGCTCACGATGTCCTTCCACGGCCCAGCTCTCCTATGGCCTGCCGAACCCCCAATATGTTTCTTTCCCTTTTTTTTGTTCCTTTTAAATTATGAAACTGACAACCATTCAGTATGAAAAAGTTTAAGCAGCTCTGAGGAACATAAAGTAAAAAGTGAAACTGCCTCCCTAGTCCCTGGCCCTCAGCCACCTCAGATGGCCACTGTGGACCCTGTGTCTGCAGGACCCTGCAGGCCCGTGTCTGTGTGTGGAGGCACGCAGTTTTGTCTGCAGAGTGTTCCGCAGTTTGCTGTTTTCACTCAGCATTGGGAGTAGCTTCTCATACTGGTGCTGGTAGCTTGGCCTCGTTCTTTTGAGGACAGCAGATGTGTCCGATGTCAATAGATCATAGCTTCAGAAATTCAAGTTGTAATAAAGCCTTTCTTATATTTAGGGGGAAAAGCTCCCCTCCCCACTTTTTTTGTGAGACAGGGTCTAGCTCTGTTTCCTAGGCTGATGTGCAGAGTCGTGATCTCGGCTCACTGCAGCCTCAACCTCCCAGGCTCAAGCGATTCTCCCAGCTGAGCCTCCCAAGTAGCCGGGACTACGGGCACACACCACCATTCCTGGTTAATTTCTGTATTTTTTGTACAGACAGGGTCTCACTGTGTTGCCCAGGCCAGTCTCAAACTCCTGAGCTCAAGCTACCTGCCCACCTTGGCCTCCCAAAGTGATGGGATTACAGGCATGAGCCACTGCACCTTGCCAGCTCTGCCTTTTTTGTAGTGGTTCTGTGTTGTGTTGGTTTCTGATGATCTCTATTCAGGAATAGGGTTGTTTTTTCTTTTCCATTGAGTTTTTAAAGAGACGATGATTCACAGGGTTGGAAACTGATGTGGACTCCCCATCCATCCCAGACAGCAGCTTCCCACCTGGGCCCCATGCACAGGATAAGGCTACTTCCTGGTCAGAAGATATGGCGGCCCCGCCCTCCGGTCGTCCCCCGAATGGGGCGCTCATGGTACCTTCCCTCCTCTCCCTTCCAGGGTGTGTCCTTACTACCTGTCCCGGAACCTGAAGCAGCAGGCCGACATCATCTTCATGCCGTACAATTACTTGTTGGATGCCAAGGTGGGGGCTCAGTCTGTGCATCTAGTGACTCCTGATGTCCAGGGGGTGTCCCTGGGCTTAGGAAGGGCCATCCCAGCAGCAGGCGTGGGCGGGAGGACTCAGCTCTGTCACTTGGCAGCCGCTCAGCCTGGCCAGACACGCTTGTGAGCAGCCCCAGGCCACGGGTCAGCTGTTGTGAGCACCCTGGGTGTGGGTCGGCTGGTGGCAGTGAGGAGAGACCTCTAGGTGTGGTCCACGGGCCAGTGCCCACTCGTGATCCGGACAGTTCAGGTTCTTTACTCACATCGGACTGTGGGAGGCACCAAGAACATGGGAAGCCCACTCAGTCCGTGCCTCACAGCCTGTGCCAGCCCCACACTCACTACCCCCCAGCCTGGCCCAGCCCCACGCTCACTCCCCCCAGCCTGTGCCCAGCCCCACGCTCACTCCCCCCAGCCTGTGCCCAGCCCCACGCTCACTCCCCCCAGCCTG
>NW_016107870.1:628575-633531 GCF_001604975.1 Cebus imitator
GCCTGTGCCCAGCCCCACGCTGACTCTCACTCACTCCCCCCTCCCAGCCTGTGCCCGGTGCCATGCTCACTCCCCACCAACAGCGTGTTCTCACCCGCACGATTTTGTGCCCCTCACTTTTTATTTAGTGCAGGTGGGATCAGACACCGTGCATGGGGTCAGCGACTCGTGTGTTCGTGTGACGATGACATGGTGGCGTTTTTCTCTCCAGATCCGTTCGCTTGCTCATTCTCGGGGAGTATATTTATCAAGAGCCCGTTGCTCTGGTGCTGTTCTAGGCATAGCAAAACTGGCTTCATTCACATGGAGCTTTGATTCTGGTGGTGGGGACAGGTAGACAGAAAAGAGCAAAAGAGTAAGCACGTGGGCTGATGATATTGAAGAGAAACAGAGCAGAGTTGGGGTGGGTCCAGAGCCGAGTGGGCAGGGCCCAGGACGGGAACGCTGAGTTGGAGGGGAAGCCATAGCAGGTGCAGCGGAGCAAGCGAGGAGGCGAGTGTGGGGTGGTGGGGCCGACTCCTGGGAGTGACTGCAGAATGGAGAGCTGGTGAGGTTTGCTGTGGTTGTGGGTGACTCGGTGCTGTGAGCCCTGGCTGCCCTTGGGAACCACCTGGAGAGCTTCTGACCCCACCAGGCCCCTCCCTGGAACAGTTCCATCATAGCGGGTAAGTTGAATCTAACACTTTGATGGACGCACTGAAGATCTGAAACAGCAAGGTGACGGTGGAGAAGGACAAAGCTGGAGCACCTTGTTGGGTTCAAGACTCTTCTAAAGCTGCGGGAGTTGAGTGGAGACTGCCTGGCTCAAGCGCAGGCCTGTGCGGAAGACAGAAACTCAAGTGGACCCACAGCCTGTGCAGAAGACAGACAAACTCAAGCGGACCCACAGCCTGTGCAGAAGACAGAAACTCAAGCGGATCCACAGCCTGTGCAGAAGACAGACAGAAACTCAAGCAGACCCACAGCCTGTGGTGACTGGTGTTTTGTTTCCTTTGGAATCTTGCTGTGTCACCCAGTGGAGCACAGCGGCTGGATCCCGGCTCACTGCAGCCTCTGCCCCCTGGGTTCAAGCAGTTCTCCCACATCAGCCTCCCGAGTAGCTAGGATTCAGGGCCTGCCACCATGCCTGGCCCATGGTGATTGTTTTTGACAGACACACCAATGTAATTCAGAGAGGAAATGAACACTGTTTTTTTGTTTTCTGAAAAAGTGGTGCTAGAACAGCTGGATATCTGTTTGGAAAACAGTGAATCTTAGCTCTTACTTTATTCTGTATAAATCTAAGTGTAAAAGCTGAACTAAAAGTTCTAGAAAGAAACATGAGAGGTCCTTGCAGCTTTGGGGTAGGCAAAGATTTCTTAGCGTAGACACTTTTCTTTATGGCACTAGCCATAAATTCGGGAGGGGTGAAGGGTGGGGAGGGGTAACGTGGAGAAATGCCAGATGTAGCATGCACCTATGCAACAGCCCTCATGACCTGCACATGTGCCCCAGAACCTAAAGTAAAATTTAAAAAAAAGGAAAAAAGACACTAAAATTTGGACTTCACCAAAATTTGAAGCTTCAATTCTTTGGAGGAGTTAAGAAAATTAAAGAGCCGGGCGCGGTGGCTCAAGCCTGTAATCCCAGCACTTCGGGAGGCCGAGGCGGGTGGATCACGAGGTCAAGAGATCGAGACCATCCTGGTCAACATGGTGAAACCCCGTCTCTACTAAAACTACAAAAAATCAGCTGGGCTTGGTGGCGCGTGCCTGTAATCCCAGCGACTCAGGAGGCTGAGGCCGGAGAATTGCCTGAACCCAGGAGGCGGAGGTTGTGAGCCGAGATCGCGCCACTGCACTCCAGCCCGGGTAACATGAGTGAAACTCCGTCTCAAAAAAAAGAAAAAAGGAAATTAAAGAGCAGTTACAGAAAAGGAGAAAATGCTTCTGTCTTTCAAAGGACTTAAAAAATTTTTTCAACTCTCCTTTGATTTCTTTGTTTTTTGTTTGTTTTTTGACACAATGTTTCCCTCTGTCACCCTGGCTGGAGTGCAGTGGCAAGATCTCGGCTCACTGCAACCTCCGCCTCCTGGGTTCAAGTGATTCTCCTGCCTCATCCTCCCAAGGAGGAGCTGAGACTACAGGCATGTGCCACCACGCCTGGCTAATTTTTTTGTATTTTTAGTAGAGATGGGGTTTCACCATACTGGCCAGGCTGGTTTCAAACTCCTGACCTTGTGATCTGCCCACATTGGCCTCCCAAACTGCTGGGATTATAGGCATGAGCCACCGTGCCTGGCCCCTCCTCTTTGATTTCAAAGGACCTTTGACCAGAGTATGTAAAATTCTCTTATAACTAAGCAGACAACCCAGTTAACCACGGGGAAAGGACCTGGACAGACGTTTCACCAAGAGGGACGGAATGACCAGTTGTGCATATGAAAGTTCATGCAGCGTCTCTAGTCGTAGGAGAAAGCAGCTTAAGGCCGCAGTGAGCCAGCGCTGCAGTCCCACCACAGGGCTGGAATTCCGGACCCTTGAGTCTCACGTGAGGCGCTGCAGCCCCGCCACACGGCCGGAATTCCGGACACCTGAGCGTCACGTGAGGAGCTGCAGCCCTACCACACGGCCGGAATTCTGGACACCTGAGCATTACGTGGGGTTGTGGAACAGCTAGAGTCCCCTCCATTGCTGGTGAGGCGTGAGGCAGCCACTCCACAAACGTGTGCCAAACAGCCGAGCCGGGGAAGGGAGGATATGTTCAGAGATTTGTATGTGCTCCAGGCTCAGGGGCTCACGCCTGTAATCCCAGAACTCTAGGGGCCAAGGCTGGAGATCGCTTAGCCCGGGAGTTTGAGACCAGCCTGGGCAATATAGGGAGACCATCTCAAAAAAAAAAAAAAAAAAAACCTGAATGTGCAGGTTTACCAGAGCTTTGTTTACAGTTGCCAAAACTGGGAAGCAACTCATGTGAGCCCATCCACAGGTGAATGGACAAACCGTGGTGGTCGAACACCAGCAGCGGCCCACGGGTGTGGACTGTGGTCGCACAGCAGGGAGCCGATGAGTCCCAGACGTGCTAACTAACCCAAAGAAGCCAACTGAGGAGGATCTCCTGTTTCTTATTTTGAGATGGAGTCTTGCTTTGTCGCCCAAGCTGGAGTGTGGCGGTGCGATCTCAGCTCACTGAAGCCTCTGCTTCTCGGGTTCAAGCGATTCTTCTGCCTCAGCCTCCCAAGTAGCTGGGATTATAGGTGCACACCACCACACCTGGCTAATTTTTGTATTTTTGGTAGAGACAGGGTTTTACCATGTTGGCCAGGCCGGGCTTGAACTCCTGACCTTGCGATCTGCCTGCCTTGGCCTCCCAAAGTGCTGGGATTACAGTTGTGAACCACCACGGCTGGCAGGACCTACTGCTTTATTCCATTTGTATGATGCACTGTTAATAGAAAAGGCGGTGGTGGGCTGGTGGTTTTACAGTGTGCATTACTGCCGGACTGCCGGAACTCAGTACACTTACAATGGGAATCTTGATGTGTGAAAATTTAAAAATACCAAAGCTGGATCCCACTCCACATTGCTCCCATGACACTCTGTGGGTGGGACCCGGGAGCTGGATTTTTAATCTCCCTGAGTGTGTGCCAGGGCAGAGAACTGCTGGGTTTGGGTCTTGGCTCCTCCACACCTGTGGCTGCCTGATTGCGGTGTCCTGGGGCTCCCAGGGCGTTGTGGCCGTCTTGCTGAGCATTGCATGTGCCTTTTCGTGCTGCCCATGAGCGTCTCCCCCGTGGTAAGCTGCTGATTAGCGTGGCGTGGTGCTACTAGGTTGCCATCCAGATCTGGCCCTCCCGACAGACGAGAGGCCGCCTCTGGACTTCGCCGGCGCCATGCATAGTCTGTGTGTGTGATGTCTGGTGCCTGCCACACATGTCTTGGTTTCCCTCTTTCCCTGTCTCCTTGAGCCTGCGCCCACAGGGGCCCCGTCCCGCTCCGCCCCAGCGCTCCATCCCCTCTGTTCTCCTTGTAGAGCCGCCGAGCCCACAGCATTGACCTGAAGGGAACGGTCGTGATCTTTGATGAAGCTCACAACGTGGTGAGTCTCCATTGGCCTCCCGAGCACCTCGTATCTCTCCTGGCTTCTCTGTCAAGAGCAACCTCTCTGGAGGGGCTATGGCCAAACCCCTGAAGCCCTGGGTACCCAGGACTGAGCACACCAGGAGCTTCTGCCACGCCTCCTGCTCTGCTCTGATACCTCTACTGGGGCTGGAGACTGGCCAGCTGGGCCAAGGACCACCATCTTAGGCACAGACCCCTACAAGCTGCTCACTGGACCCCTTCCCTCCAGCCAGCTGGGGGTTAGCCTGGGCCAGGGCTGTCTCCTCTGCCCTTGGCTTCTGTCACCAGGGCAGCAGCAGGGGTGTGGTCTTTCCCGCACCATCTCTGCCTTTCAGGCTGTGTGGGCTGACCCTTGGGAGGGCTGTTGTGGAAACAGCCGTGCACCCCTGTGGTTGCAGCTGCGGGAGTGGCTTCTAAGAGGCCCTCCCAGCCCCACCTGCTGGCTCTAGCACCCTCCCACTCTGGCTCCCACTCCCACCCCACCTCTGTGGCCGCTGCTTGCCACTGCCCTGTGGATCCAGGAATGGTGCTGGAGAAGGGCCCCTGGGGCCAGCTGTGCCGGACACTCCCAAGCCTAGGATGAGGCTCCCCATTGCGGGGCCCCGGGCTCGGGTCTCAAGTGACCACCCTCAGCCCCCACTTAGTTCCAGGCACTTGTTGCCATGTGAGATGGTAGACCAGGTCTCCTGACTTGAGAGAAAGCCAGGAATCTAGATTTTAATTAAGAAATGTTGGCGCCGGGCGCGGTGGCTCAAGCCTGTAATCCCAGCACTTTGGGAGGCCGAGGCGGGTGGATCACGAGGTCAAGAGATCGAGACCATCCTGGTCAACATGGTGAAACCCCATCTCTACTAAA
>NW_016107870.1:634496-642420 GCF_001604975.1 Cebus imitator
GAGAATTGCCTGAACCCAGGAGGCGGAGGTTGCGGTGAGCCGAGATCGCACCATTGCACTCCAGCCCGGGCAACAAGAGTGAAACTCCGTCCCAAAAAAAAAAAAAACGTTGGCTGGGCATGGTGGCTCACGCCTGTAATCCCAGCACTTTGAGACACCAAGGTGGGTGGATCATGAGGTCAAGAGATCAAGACCATCCTGGCCAACGTGGTGAAACCTCATCTCTACTAAAAATACAAAAAAATTAGCTGGACATGGTGGCACTTGCCTATAGTCCCAGCTGCTCGGGAGGCTGAGGCAGGAGAATTGCTTGAACCCCGGAGATGGAGATTGCAGTGAGCTGAGATCACACCAGTGTACTTCAGCCCGGTGACAGAGCGAGACTCCGTCTCAAAGAAAAAAAAATGTTGGCAACTCAAGTGAAACAATCATTATTTGTTTGTTTTTTGAGACAGGATCTCATTCTGTCATCCAGGCTGGAGTGCAGTGGCACAATCTTGGCTCACTGCAATCTCCGCCTGCTGCGTTCAAGTCAGCCTCCCGAGTAGCTGGAACTACAGGGGCACATCACCATGCCTGGCTAATTTGTGTATTTTTTGTAGAGAAGGGGTTTTGCACCGTTGCCCAGGCTGGTCTTGAACTCCTGAGATCAAGTGATCTGCCTGTCTCGGCCCACCCAAAGTGCTGGATTTACAGGTGTGAGCCATCATGCCCGGCCTGAAATAATCGTTTCTAAACATTGGCCAGACAGTTGTGTTTGGACCTGCTTGTGACCTGGCCTCAGAGACTCCAGGACATGGCTTTGGGGACTTGGCTGTCAGCTTCCTGTGCCTTCTGTACCCCCACCCATTTCTGCTTCCTGGAACCCCCGATCCTGTCCTGTTCTGTGGTGATTCGGGTGTGGTTGGCCTCCAGGAGAAGATGTGTGAAGAATCGGCATCATTTGACCTGACCCCCCATGACCTGGCTTCAGGACTGGACGTCATAGACCGGGTGCTGGAGGAGCAAACCAAGGCAGCGCAGCAGGGCGATCCCCCCCCGGAGTTCAGCGCAGACACCCCCAGCTCAGGTGCGTTCACAGCCAGGCTCCTGGGTCCTGAGCCCCAGGCTGCCATGGGTGGCAGCCTGCCCTGTGACTGTGTGTGGTCTCCCTGGGCACCACACAGGCTGGCACTGCATGGCATCAGCTTCTCTCAGAGGCTTCCTGGGTGTGAATTGTTCAGGGTCCTGTAGACCGTGGAAGGGCCGTTATTGTTCAGTAGTTCTGGCATTTTCTGAAGACGTCTTCTCCCAGCCAGTATCAACTTGGCCTCTACTATGTAAAATTGGAAAACCACATCGCTTGAGGCCAGGAGTTTGAGACCAGCCTGAGCAACAGAGCGAAACCTGGCCGCTACCAGAAACTTAGCCAGGTGTGGTGGTGTGCGCCTGTGGCCTGAGCTGTCCTGGAGGCTGAAGTGGGAGGAGCGTGAGCCTGGGAGGCAGAGGTTGCCCCAGATGGCTTCACTGCTCTCCAGCCTGGGCGACAGAGTAAGGCCATCTCAAAAAAAAGGGAAAACTAAATATATTCACTGTAAGTGCAGTTTGCATTTTTAAATGACCTGCGAATCTGCTGCCATGTCACTTGCTGTGCTGTGGATTCCTTCCCAGTATTTGTCCAGAGTCGTATTTTCATACAGCACTGGTCATGGCACACATGGAAATCCTTTATGGATGTGTTCAGTTGGTCCATATTCTCTTTCTTTCTTTCTTTTTTTTCTGAGATAGAGTTTTGCTCTTATTGCCCAGGCGGGAGTGCAGTGGCACAGTGTCTGCTCACTGCAGCCTCTGTCTCCCGGGTCTGAGCGATTCCATGCCTCAGCCTCTTGAGTAACTGGGATTACAGGTGCCCGCCACCACACCCAGTTAATTTTTTGTATTTTTAGTAGAGACAGGGTTTCACCATGTTGGCCAGACTGGTCTTGAACTCCTGACCTCAGGTGATCCACCTGCCTCAGCCTCCCAAAGTGCTGGGATTACAGGTGTGAGCCGCTGCACCCTGCCTTGGTCTGTATTTTCTACATGGTCTCTGTAAACAGCTGACTAGGAGTCTGAATATTTCCATATGTTCTTCTGCTGTGACACTACTTTGACGTGAGCATCTCTGGGTATAAACAGCGTCAGCTTCCCCCGTTTTCCTTTAAAATCACACGTGTGGACAGACACCATGGGGACCCTGGACCCTGGGCAGCCCCGTCCTCACCCCCTCACCAAGGCTGCTGCGTGGTAGAGAGAGAGTTCTCAAACTTGTCATTTGTTTAGCACAGAAGTGCTCAGGTGTTCTGGCTTTAGGGTCCCTTGGTATGTATATACACATATTTAAGTGACAGGGTCTCACTCTGTGACCCAGGCTGGAATGCACGATCACAGCTCCCTGTAGCCTCGGTCTCCTGGGTTGACAGGATCTTCCCACCTCAGCCTCTTGAAGCGCTGGGACAGCAGGTGCACACCACTGCCACCGGCTCTCAAGACTGCCACGCAGGGTGCTGCAGTAGGGGAAGGGGTTCCTGGGACTTTGAATGCTCCACTTCCCTCCTCTCATGGTCCCCCAACCCTGTCTCTCTAACTGGGAGCAGACGGCCACCTCTTTCCATCCTTTGCTCGGCTCAGGGTAGGGAGAGTGACAGGTCTCCTTCCCGTGTCTCTGCAGCTGCTGTTTCGTCGGGGGGGGGGAGTGCCACCTCTTTGCTGATGTTTGCTCGTGCACATGGCATAGTCTGTGGCCACAGTGAGTCACGGGGGGTGAGCTGCAGCCTCTTTGTGGTGGTCACTTGGAATGGGGACAGATTGGGTCAGAAGAGTTCTGTCCAACAAGAAGGCTGTCCTCTTCCTGGTCCTTTGGCTGGAAGAGAGGACGTTTCTCAGGCTGTTTTTGGTTTGTGCCTATGGTGTTTCCAGGTTGCAAGGTTCCTAGCACCTCGGCCAGGTTATATAACGTGTGAGCAACCACCCACCCACCCCATCACCACTGTTTCCCTTCTCCACTCTCCAGTTTTGGTAGTTGCTTGAAGTGCAGGGCTTTTTGTTGAATCTCGTGGGGGACATGTGGTGGGGGACGCTGCTTCTGTCTCATTCAGGACTGGAGCTTCAGTTTTCACCCCTGTTCATTCCCCACCCCTTTGGAGATGGGGTCTCGCTCTGTCTCCCAGGCTGGAGAGCAGTGGTGCCGTCACAGCTCACTGCAGCCACCACCTCCTGGGCTCAGGTGATTCTCCTGCCTCAGCCTGCCAAACTCCTGGGACTACAGGCGTGTGCCACCTTGCTCAGCAGGGTCCATTCTTTTCCTCACACTTTATTTATTGAAGAGCCCAGGCCGTTTACCCTGAGGGTCTGAATCTGTGTACGGGAGGGGAAGTCCTGTCGGTTCCCGCGTCTTCTCTGCACTTAGGTGGTTTGAGAGCCTGTTACACTTGGGCAGGAGTCTAATCTGTGTACGAGAGGGGCAGTCACACGAGTTCCCGGTGCATTTAGGTGGTTTTGTTTTGTTTGTTGTTTGTTTTTGAGAAGGAGTCTTGTTCTGTCGCCAGGCTGGAGTGCAGTGGCGTGATCTCGGCTCACTGCAACCTCTGCCTCCCGGGTTCAAGCTGCTTCTGCCTCAGCCTCCCAAGTAGCTGGGACTACAGGCGCACACCACCACGTCTGGCTAATTTTTTGTATTTTAGTAGAGACGGGGTTTCACCATGTTGGCCAGGATGGTCTCAAACTCCTGACCTCGAGATCCGCCTGCCTCGGCCTCCTAAAGTGCTGGGATTACAGGCATGAGCCACCGCACCTGGCATTAGGTAGCTTGAGAGCCCAGTTAGACTTGGGCTGCTTTTTGCAGGGCTCCAGGTGGGATGATGCCCTTTCTATCAGGCATATCACAGTATCCTGTTTCCGTTCTCTTCTGATGCTAACAGTGTTGCTGCTGAACACCTGGATCTGTTAATTATTGGGGGTTGAAAGATGGTAGTATGCTAATTCCACAACTTAGTCGTTAGCAGGAATAATTTAGGACAGTGGTCTGCGTCACATCAGCTGTGTGTGGTGCTGTTCACACAGGAAAGGCGGGATGAACGCCGGGTGGGGTCCCGTTCACGCAGGAAAGGCGGGATGAACGCCGGGTGGGGTCCCGTTCATGCAGGAAAGGCGGGATGAACGCCGGGTGGGGTCCCGTTCATGCAGGAAAGGCGGGATGAATGCCGGTTGTGGTCCCGTTCACGCAGGAAAGGCGGGATGAATGCTGTGTGTGAATCCTATTCATGGGATCCAGTGTCTCAAAAATAAATAAATAAAGGGAAAACACCTCCTGCTTCTCTGGTGTCTCCAGTTCGGATCTGGCCTGCACGGATTCCATGGAGCCTCTTCCTTCCCTTGTTGCTGTCCTTTCTTCCCCGCCAGGGATCCTGTTACGGGCACAGTTGTTGGAACGAGCGTGAACTGTGCCTTTGCTGCTTTTCTGTTACGCAGGACTGAACATGGAGCTGGAAGACATTGCAAAGCTGAAGAGTAAGTGCCGCCCTCCCGCCCTTCCTACCTCCTTGGAGCTGGGTGAGGCCTCCCCTGACACCCCCTCGACCCACAGTGATTCTGCTTCGCCTGGAGGGGGCCATCGATGCCATTGAGCTGCCTGGAGACAACAGTGGAGTCACCAAGCCAGGGAGGTGAGAGGCGAGGAGGGAGCCACGTCACTGCAGGCCCAGCCTGGAGCTAGAGACAGGCCGTGCTGCAGTCCTGGGTCCCCACACACCAGTGAGTTCTGTTTTCCCTTTGTGAGACCCAGCAGGAGCGCCCGCTTTATATTACTTGTTGAGACGTTGAGAGCAGCAGCACACGCTCCCACACAGGCCCTGGGTCTTCCATAGTTTCTCCCTTGCCAGGCCTTTCCTTGGACCCTGCTCCAGCCCTTCGTTTGCAGCACAGGTGCCTGTTAGAACAAGCCCTTATCGTTAGGACCGTGCGTGTCCCAAGCCACCTCTTGTGGACTCCGGGAGGCCCGGAACATTCTGAATGCTCTGTGGGGCTCTAGTCCTCGCAGCCATGGCAGCAGGGTTCATCGTCTGTCCTGCAGGCAGATGAGGAGTCAGGGCTGGGCCTGCATGGGGGCTCTCCTCAACACACAGCCACCAAGGCGGAGTGCGTTCTGGGCCCTGAGCGCCGACCTTGTGGGGGCTCCCAGTTGCTTGCAGGTGGAGCCAGTGTCCTCAGCGTAAGGCCCAAGGCTCTGACCTGGCTCCTTGGCCACCTTGGACCCCCATGGGCCCCTCCTGTAGCTTCTGCTGCTCCCATCACTGTCATTTTCCAAAGCTCTGGGGACTCTGCCACCACCTCCCAGAAGCCCCTGACAACCCCCCAGCGACCCCATCCCTCCCCTCCAGTGGGCAGCCCCTGCCCTTGTGGCTGTTCTCCTGCTGGCCAGGCCTCCTCTCTCCACCTCTCACCTCCCGTACTGGCATCCCCTGGACGGCTCAGTTTGTTTCCGAGGGAAGGAAACTCACATGGCCATTGCCTTAAGCTCCCAAAGCCACAGCCAGGTCTCCGCCCCCGGCGCCAGGCCCAAGCTTGCCTTCTCCTCGGCAGCTACATCTTTGAGCTGTTTGCTGAAGCCCAGCTCACGTTTCAGACCAAGGGCTGCATCCTGGACTCGCTGGACCAGATCATCCAGCACCTGGCAGGACGTGAGTGCTGGGGTGGGGTCTTCAGTGCAGGCCAGTGTGGGGCGGCGGGGTGCAGGCCTTCCATCCTGGCACGCAAGCCCCCGGCCGCACCTGCTGTCAGCCGACAGCAGGAACAGGTCCGCTGAGCCTCGCCTTCCGATTGGGACATGGCGGCATGAGTGCCACTTGCCAACTGCTGTAGAGCCGTAGTCCTGCAGCCTCATCCCATTATTCCCCTTTTAAGGAAGAGCAGCCCGAGGCCCTAGCTGGGTTCTGGGCCCTCTGGCTTTTCCATGCCACCCAAATCCTGCTTCTGCTCAGGGTTGTGGGGTCCAGAGGCTTTGAGGGACAGTGTCCCCATGGGCTGCTTTGGTTTGAGATGCCAGACCCAGTGGGGTCTTTACTGCACTCCTGGGTGCTGGGGAGGGTGGCTCTTGCTGCTTCAACCCTTATTTGACCATGGAGCCTCTTTTCAAGCTCCACTGACCCCCCTGGAGACTGTCCCTGCCTGGCTTCTCTCCTGGTTGCTGGGAAGAGCAGGCGAGCTGCCTGCCCTGAGTGGGTGCTGCGACCCACCCTGGGTCCCCGTCACGCAGGAGCTGGAGCTGAGCTGGCTCATGGCTGAAGGGGTCGGGGCCAGGGCCTCCCCTGCCTGTGATGTGGGTGTCAGTGCCCTGCTGCCCCCTAGGTGCTGGAGTGTTCACCAACACAGCTGGACTGCAGAAGCTGGCGGACATCATCCAGGTGGGGCCTGCTCCTCTGTGACATCCCCTTCCCCAATGGAAGCTGGGCGGGTGCCTTCTCCTGCTGTACTTGTTACTGATTCTAGACTTGGGGAGGGGACAAAGGCCCCCCACCACATGTTTCTAATTGGCAAACCCACAGCACCTTTCCCGTGCCCTGAGCCCACACTGGGAGAGCAGGGATGGTGGAGGGCGAGGTCTGGTGGCACGTGGCTGCTTAGGGATCATGCCCATGTGAGGTCTGCTCCTGGCTCCATGCCTGTAGCAGCACCTGCACCTGCTTTCCCCGATGCAGAGGTGCTTGTTGGGTTTGTGGAGGGCAAGCCCCGTTTTTAGGTGCTCTGGGCACACTCTTGCCTCTCCTGGGCCTTGCTGAGTTTTTAGAAGCAGACCCTGAAGTCCCTGACTGGGAGGCCATGAGTCCTTGGTGAAATCGGGACAGGTGGCCATATGGAGCTGTGTGAGGCTGCCTGTGTGCTGCCCACACTACACCTCCTGGCCACGTGAGGTCGTGGTGGGGTTGGCCGGGGCTGTCCAGCTCTGTGACAGCTTCATGAGTGTCTGTCTGGCCTTTGTGGTGCTCAAGCTGGGGAGGCTGCAGAAGAACCCTGGGACGTATGGCCAGCCTGTGCACATGCTGCAGTGCTCTGTCCATGCTGCCGGACAGCCAGGTGCTGCCTTCTCCTTCACAGATGCAGCTCTGAGCAGGCGTGAGGCCTGGTCAGGGAGCAGGTGCGGTGGGCACGGGGTGGTGGGGCCCAGGCTCAGCCCTCTCCACCTTGGCCATCTCTGCAGCCAGTGACACCACAGCCTGTAGCCTGTGTCTTCTCTGTGTGGCAGGTGGGGCTGGAAGGAGCATTGCCTTGTCCTCCCAGCTCCTCCCCAAAGGCATGGTATCCCAGGACCCACACACGCCCTCTCTGTGGCTCCTGCCTGCCAAGGGCCGCTGTGCTGTCTTGCCTGGAGTATGGCTGGCTCTTTAAGCCAGAGGCGGTGTACCTGCTAGGCAGACCTGCTTCCTTGTCAGGTCGCTGCAGAGCACCTGCAGCATATGGCCAGACCAGGCAGCCTGCGGCACCAGGGCCTAGAGGGCAGGTGTGTGCTGGTGGCAACCTTCCCCTCCCTGGAATGTGGCTTCCCAGGCTCTACTTATGGAAAAGTCTTCCCTCTCGTCCACACTGGAACCAAACCCTGCTCCACTGGTTTAGAATATCCTTTGGCTGCTGCTCTCATTAGCCGCTGAGAGACTCAGGTCTGCCCAGCCCTGGGGGTGATGAACAACCGAGCACAGTGCTCAACTGCCACTGCTCCTGAGCCCTGCGGGTGCTCCTGTGGGGACATGGGTGTGCTGGGCAGGCGTGGGCAGTGCTTACAGGGTGGGTGCTGGGTCGGTCTTGCAGCCCTGAGTTACAGGTGACCTTGGGGGCAGAGTGAGGCTGGTGGTCCCAGGATGAGGATGTAGGATGCACAGCTTAGCTGGGGGCGAACTCCGGGCAGGGCCGGTGG
>NW_016107870.1:642689-671458 GCF_001604975.1 Cebus imitator
CTGGGGAGTCATAACTTAGCTGGGGGCGAACTCTGGGCAGGGGTGGTCTGTGTTGGGGTCAGCTGCCACTAGGCCAGCCCCTTTGAGACTGCTGGGTCCCCCATTCCTCTGTGCCTGAGGCTTCCCTGGGGCGGAGGCACAGGAGGATTTTTGTTATTTTTTAAAGATAGGGTCTCGGTCTGTCACCCCAGCTAGAGTGCAGGGGTTTGATCACAGCTCACTGCAGCCTCGAGCTCCTGGGTTCAAGCCATTCTCTTGTGTCAGCTGGCTGAGTAGCTGGGAACACAGGCATGCACCACCACGCTTAGCTAATTAAAAAAATGTTTTTTGTAGAGATGGGCTCTTTCCATGTTGCCCAGGCTAGTCTCAAACTCCTGCCCACCTTGGCCTCCCAAAGTGCTGGGATTATAGGCAAGAGCTTCTGTGCCTCCCCAGCACCGGGATTTTCGAAGTGAGCTGTTTCCTGAGGCAGCCTCAGCCCCTGCTCACGGCAGCCACCAGTGTCACGGTGAATTCGTTCTGTTATTTTCATCCCTCCCTGTAGGCCAGTGCTTGGGTAAGAGGCAAAGCCCTGTGTTTCACTGTCTTGCCAGTGAAAATAGCTGGGAAGGAGGGAAGGAATGGGAGGAGGTTTCTCTCTCCTGTGCATACCCAGGCCCACGCACTTGTATGCATAGTACATGCACTGTTCTTTGGGAAACAGTGAAAAAAAAAACATGCACCACACGTGTGCACAAATCCCCCTGCCTTGCCAGGTCTATGTTCCAGACGCGGTGTCTGCTCACACGCGTGCCACATCCCTGCTGTGTGTCTGTCTCCAGGGTTCTAGCGGCAGTGGCTTGGCTGACGTGGCCACTCTGCTGGCCTGTTACGGGCTTTGCGTTCCTGTTCTGGCTGTTTGCGGCTCCGTTTCTGGGAATGGTGGTCACGTGCTTTCTCCCGTCCATTTCCCATTGATGTGCATGGTTCCCTGTGAGTTCAGAGAGACCCACGCCTGACCACAGGTCTTGCTGGACTTTTTCCATTGTCATGACAGGTTTGGTGAACGGACATTTCCTTGGTGTCAGATTTTTGTCCTGAGCTTGTGCCTCTCAACCAAGATGATAAACCTCGTCTTGTGTGTTTTCCAAACTGCACTGCAGCGCGACAAGCTCAGTGTCTGGGCTTCCATGCCTTCTGACGGCACCTGTGGGGGTGTGAAAGGCAGGATCCACCTTGATTTTTCCCAGCACGCCAGGCTGGTGGTTCTGCGCCGACCGAGCTGCTCGGCTTTTCCCGACTCCACGGAGCACCTGCTGCACTGCCGTTTTCCTCTCGTGTTTGTTGACCGTGTTTTGTCAGAAGTCCTGGTGTCAGCCAGAACCAATTTGTTCTTGTTTTTGTTTGTTTGTATTTATTCGTTTATTTTTAGTAGAGACAGTTTCACTAAATGTTGGCAAGGCTGCTCTCAAACTCCTGACCTCAGGCGATCCACCCGCCTCGGCCTCCCGGAGCGCTGGGGCTGCAGGTGTGAGCCACCGCGCCTGGCCTCTTGCTCTTTCAGCCTGCCTTCACATGTTCTCCACAATGCTTCTTGGAGTCAGCGTGTTGACTTCCTTTAAAAATCTGGCTGTGATTTTGACTGGAATGTGTTGACTGTTTTTCAGTCGGGGTCTCTGTCGCCCAGGCTGGAGTGCAGTGACTGGAATGTGCTGACTGTTTTTCAGTCGGGGTCTCTGTCGCCCAGGCTGGAGTGCAGTGGCACCGTCACGGCTCACCGCAGCCTCAGCGCAGCCTTCTGAGCAGCAGGAACCACGGGCACATGCCGCCATGCCTGGCTACTTTTTCTATTTTTTTTTTTTTTTTTTTTTTGGTAGAGACCCTGGGGTTGCACCATGTTGCCCAGGCTGGTCTCAGAAATGCTGGGTTCAAGCAGTTTGCTTCTCTCGGCTTCCCAGAATGCTGGCATTACAGGTGTGCACCACCATACTAGGCCACGTTGAATTTCTAGATTAATTTGGGGCCCTCAGGGACACAGAGAGGAGGGCAGGGCCCGTTGGCAAGGAGAGGCCCTGCTGGCTGCTGCATTTCCAGTGCGTGGAGGTGGACTGTGTGTGGGGAACACAGAGCTCACTGGGACACTGCTCAAGGAGGCATCAGGCAGGTGCCAGGTCTTGTCCCTTGGCCTGGCACTACATGGTGGCAGGGGTTGGTAAACCCATGACCCCCGGGTGTTGTCTGGCCTTCCATGTGTGGGGCTAGTGCTGTGGAAGGTCGGGTGGCCTCTAGGGCTCCGTGCCCTGGGGACGCTTGTGCACCGTGCAGGGCTCTGGGCTCTGGGCTCAGGCTCCTGACGGGGCTGCGCTTCCTCTTCCTTTCAGATCGTGTTCAGTGTGGACCCCTCTGAGGGCGGCCCTGGTTTCCTGGAGGGGCTGGGGGCCTTACGGTCCTATAAGGTAGGGGACCCCCCTCCAGGAGGCAGGTGGAGGTGGGGGTCCCATGGACCTGAACAGTAAGGGGCGGCCCCCAGGACGTGGGCAGGGCTCCACACACCTGGTCCTGTCCCCCCAGGTACACATCCATCCTGATGCCGGTCACCGGAGGGCAGCTCAGCGGTCTGACGCCTGGAGCACCACTGCAGCCAGAAAGCCAGGTATGGACCTGAGTCCACGCACTCCCCACCCGCCCAGGAGTGGCATCCGGCACCACCATGCCATGGCGAGGCACGCGGCCAGCCGGGGGTCTCCTGCCCCTCTGGGCCTGGCCACCTTCTCCATGTCCAAGCCTCTTGAGAGCCTCTCCTCACTGCCCCCCTGGGCCTGGCCACCTTCTCCGTGTCCAGGCCTCCTGAGAGCCTCGCCTCACTGCCCCCCTGGGCCTGGCCACCTTCTCCGTGTCCAGGCCTCCTGAGAGCCTCGCCTCACTGCCACTCTGAAAACTAGAGTTAGCTGACAGACCTAGGAGAGGGCCTGATAGCGCCATGACCTGCCCGAAGTCACGTGGTTGGTGGCGGCAGAGCCACAGTCCAGCCAGGCCTCTCTGCCAGGACATGCTCATTTATGCCCAGGCGGTCAGCACAGACCTGCGCAGTGAGGCCCAGCTCTCACGCCGGCCTCTACCTGGCACCTGGCCGGTCCCTGAGCTGCTGAGAGACCCTCGACCAAGCCTCGGTCCCATCCGAAGGCTGCCTGGCCGACCCCGTTGCCCGAAGCCCATGGCAAGCACAGGCCCCGAGGCTTCCCACGCTCTGTGGCTCTTGGAGTCGGAGCTACTGGGGATGCCATGTGGATGGGATCTGTGAGTGTCCCCTCAGCTCTGTGTCCAGAGCCCTCCATTCTTGGGGTGTGTCTGGCCCCACCCCCACTGTGTGGTGTCCAGTGGGGGGCTTCACAGCTGCAGTGGCGGAGCTACTGCTCCTTCCTTGTGCCCCAGTGGGGCCTTGTCCCTGGGCTTGGCTCATCCCTCTCTGGCACGTTCTGTGTCTGCTGCCATCTGCCAAACCACAGTGGCACAACATGGCCCTGGCTCAGGCAGCCCCAAGTGTGGTTGCAGTGGTTTGAGTCTGCCTGGAGGAGCCGAAAGGGAAGGGCTGAGGGGGCATCAGTGCCGGTGGCTTGACACTGCTCAGTGATGGCCTGTCCAGCGGGAAGGCTCCATCCTGTGAGGGAGACCAGCCCCTCACGCAGCTGGGGTTACGGGAGGCAGCCCGTGCCTGAGGCAGCTGGCAGCGCGCAGATCCCCAGGGCCTGGAATTTGTTCCATTGACTTCTCAGAAGCAGCCACTCCCTGTGTTGGGCGTTTGTAGGAAATGAGCTCCTAGAGGTGGGGAGGCAAGTTGGGGGGGAGGTGGAGGGGGGAGGGAGGGGGTTCCTCGTCACAGGGCACATTCAGCCCCAGGAAGCCGTGTTGCCTTTGTTAGGGAAGGTGCTTTGTCCCTGCCGGCCCACTCTTGACTTTAGAGTCACAGTCATTCTGCTAGTGCCGTGTGGATTCCCAAATTCCAGTGCACACACAGGCTCAGGCTCCTCCGCAGGCCACGGCCACCTCGGCCAGCCGGTCAGCCACTTCTGGGAACTCCTCTGAACCAGTGACGTTGTTCCCTGCTGACGCATCTCGGAGGCCTGCGCACACTTTCCCGCTTCCAAGCCGTCCCTCTTCCGCTGTGCTTCCTTGGAATACGGGCGCTGGCTGCTTCCTTCCCGTGTGCTCTTAGCAGGATGGGCTCCTTGCCCTGAGCCCCATGTCACCATTTCTGCAGAAGTTTAGTGTTAG
Organism: Cebus imitator; assembly: GCF_001604975.1. Classification (NCBI taxonomy): domain Eukaryota; kingdom Metazoa; phylum Chordata; class Mammalia; order Primates; family Cebidae; genus Cebus; species Cebus imitator. Next base: position 646,941 of record NW_016107870.1, read on the forward strand.
AGTGGGCTGACCTCTCTGGAGGTGTCCCCAGTATCTGCCTGGGGTCGCCTCCTACTCCCAGGACCCCCAAGAGGGGCCCCCAGCTGGCAGGCTTTGCTCACACTTAGGGCAGTGTTCTTTGTTCTGACTTCTGCACACTGGGCCTGGGTGGCTTCGGGCGGCTCGCTTGCTTGGCAGTGGGTGGAGAGGGTGATGGGCAGAGAGGCAGGCGGTCAGGCCCCCAGTCCCGTCCTCACACCCTGCACCCCCCGCCTGCCACCCGCAGGGAAGGTGCTGAGCTACTGGTGCTTCAGTCCTGGCCACAGCATGCGCGAGCTGGTCCGCCAGGGCGTCCGTGCCCTCATCCTCACCAGCGGCACGCTGGCCCCGGTGTCCTCCTTTGCCCTGGAGATGCAGATGTACGGCCACCCTGCCAGGGGCCTCAGCACTGGTGACGCCGGTGATGCCAGTGGGGTGGGGGTGCTGGGGGGTCCCCATGAGCGGGGGTGCTGGGGTCTCGGGCCTCACGGGCTAAAGGGGTGCTGGTACATTTCCCCACTGTCCGCTCCCACTGGCCATGCTCAGCCCTTTCCCAGTCTGCCTGGAGAACCCACACATCATTGACAAGCACCAGATCTGGGTAGGGGTCGTTCCCAGAGGCCCGGACGGAGCCCAGTTGAGCTCTGCGTTTGACAGGCGGTAAGGGCCTGTCCCTGGGCCCTGCTGGGGTGGGAGGTGGGGGTGCTGAGCCCCAGGCCCTGAGCAGTGGCCTCTCCGCTCTGCAGGTTTTCTGAGGAGTGCTTGTCCTCCCTGGGGAAGGCTCTGGGTGAGTTCCCTGTGCCCCAGCTGTGCCCATCCCGAATCCTGGACCCCTGCTCCCAGGAGCTGGTAGGGACCCCGCAGACGCCCTCCCCTGCCTTGACCCTGGCTACGTCACTTGCAGGCAACATCGCCCGCGTGGTCCCCTGCGGGCTCCTCGTCTTCTTCCCTTCTTATCCCGTCATGGAAAAAAGCCTGGAGTTCTGGCGGGTGCGTCTCTCCCAGTGTCCTGGGCAGGGTGGGTGAGGGCAGGGCTGGAGCACAGAGCAGGTGGTGGCCACAGCCCCTGCCTGCCCTCATCAGATGGCGGGGTAACCAGGCCTACTGTGTCCCTGCCTCTTCCTCTCCCAGGCCCGAGACTTGGCCAGGAAGATAGAGGCACTGAAGCCACTGTTTGTGGAACCCAGGAGCAAAGTCAGCTTCTCTGAGGTCGGCACGTGGCCGAGGCTCTGGGCCCATTCCCCCGTGCCTCCCCTGCTCCTCACGGCCTTCCTGAGGCTGACCACCAGTCCTGACCCTGGCCCTGGCTGGCTCCCGGCTGCCTCTTCAGGGCTCCTGTGTTTCCTTCCTGGCCCTGGGTGTTGCCTCTTAGAAAGACCCCAGCACTGGGTGGGTGTGGTGATGGTGGCCCTCCTGTCTGACTAGTCCCAGCCAGCCACTCTAGCCCTGGGGTTCCCCATGTTTTCTGGGAAGCACTAAGCAGGTGCGGGGTCAGCCCGGGATCCGTGCCAGGAAGAAGCCTCCAGACCCCGATTGACCTTCCTGGCTAGGATGATCCTTCATTTTGGAGGATGAGACCTGGGTCTTCCTCATGGGGGAGGAAGGAGCCAGGGGTGCGCTCCAGGCTCAGTCTGACCGACTCTCCTTCTAGACCATTAGTGCTTACTACGAGAGGGTCACCGCTCCCGGGTCCACCGGCGCCGCCTTCCTGGCTGTGTGCCGGGGCAAGGTGAGCCATCTGGCCTCCGCCCTGATGTGGTTGCCTGTTCCCTGGTGGGTGCTCATGGCTCCCCAGCAGACTCTGTGCCCTGAGGGCTGCCTGGTCCCCTCCTCGGGTTCCACAACAGCGCAGCACTGCCGGCCCCGCTGGGAGCAGGTCCTGCTCAGGGCCGGGGGCAGGCAGGATGCAGGAGGTTCCTGGCCACAAGGAACTGTGGACCCCAAGTGGGGTCCTGACCCACAGATGGGGCTTTCTCTTACCCCTAGTTTGGGATGGTGCCTCGGGGAAGGTGGCCGGGCTGGGTGTGGGCAGCCAGAGGAGAGGCGCCAGCCCAGCCCCAGGCAGCTCCCTGGCCTGTCCCCTAGGCCAGCGAGGGGCTGGACTTCTCAGACACGAATGGCCGTGGTGTGATCATCACGGGCCTCCCATACCCCCCGCGCATGGATCCCCGGGTTGTCCTCAAGATGCAGTTCCTGGATGAGATGAAGGGCCAGGGTGGGGCTGGGGGCCAGGTGAGTTGCAGCAAGGTGGGGCTGGGGTAAGGCGGCCTGGTGACTGAGCCCCTCCCCCCGTGACCGAGCTGCCATGACAGCCCCCTGGCCCCACAGTTTCTCTCTGGGCAGGAATGGTACCGGCAGCAGGCGTCCAGGGCTGTGAACCAGGCCATCGGGCGAGTGATCCGGCACCGCCAGGACTACGGGGCTGTCTTCCTCTGTGACCACAGGTGCAGGCCCAGGGAGGCTCCCTCCCCCAACTGGGCCCCTGGACTCTCCCTCCCCCTATGAGGCCCCACCTCCCCCAGAGCCTCTCTGGCTACTCTGGGTCAGCCTGGGGCCCCTGCAGGCAGATGGGGGTCTTCACATTGGTGAACTGAGCCCCAGAAGTGGCTGTGGGCAAAGCGGCAGGGCTGTGCCCCCCCCCCCAGGTTCGCCTTTGCCGATGCCAGAGCCCAGCTGCCCTCCTGGGTACGCCCCCATGTCAGGGTGTACGACAACTTTGGCCACGTCATCCGAGACGTGGTCCAGTTCTTCCGTGTTGCTGAGCGAACTGTGAGTTCCTGCCCAGGGAGGGGGTGAGGGTCTTGTCCCCAGAGGGGCCAGAAACAGGCCCACCCACCCCCACGGTTCTGCAGATGCCAGCACCGGCCCCCCGGGCTGCAGCATCCAGCTTGAGTGAGAAAGAAGATGCTGTCAGGGTGGCCAAGTCGCCTGGCGCCCTCCTTTCCACCAGGAAAGCTAAGAGTCTGGACCTGCATGTCCCCAGCCTGAAGCAGAAGCCCTCCGGTACGGGCGGGTGGTGCCAGGCGCCCGGGTTGAGGCGGCTCACCCGGGTTTATGCACCGTCCCTCCCACCTGCAAAGGCTGTTGCTCCCTCCCAGGGTGGGGCCCCCAGGGGCTGGAACCCTCCCCTACAGGCAGAGAATGCCCCAGGCAAGGATGCCCCCCAGGACCCTCCTAGGCAGGGTCCCCCAAATACTGGGACTGTCCCCCAGTAGGGCCTTCCCCACAGGCAGGGGCCCCTGTGGGTGTCAGCGGGCACTGGGGTGCTTCTGCAGGGTCGCCAACTGTTGAGGACCCGGAGGGCAGCCTGTGTGTGGAGTATGAGCAGGAGTCTGTCCCTGCCGGGCAGAGGCCCAAAGGGCTGCTGGCTGCCCTGGAGCACAGCGAGCAGCAGGCTGGGGGCCCCGGCGAGGAGCAGGTATGGTTCCAGAGCCTTGGGATGGACACAGACCCTCTGTCTCCTGAGGCCAACCCCACCCTGCCCATCTGGCCTCAAGACGCCTCCCCACATGCCCCTGTAAATCCCCTGCCTGGTGGGCACATCACTTGGCTCAGTGCACGCAAGGTCGGGCGTCCCTGCCACTGGCCACACCTGAGGCTGCACTCTCCAGGAATGTGCTGTGCCTGGGACCCAGGTTTCTTCTTCCTTGGGGCGTTTTGCCCTAGACACCCATAATTTCTCAGGCCGACCAGAAGCTTGCTTCCTGCTTCCTGCTGGGAGCCGTTCCCCTCTTCCTGCCCGTCCCTGCCCTTCAGGTCCCTGGAGTGAACCCCAGGTGCAGACACCAGGCACCCATGTCCTCTTCCTGCCAGCCCGTCCACTGTGGTCAGACTCCTCTCTGGACCTGCTCTTACATGACGCCACCTGCCAGCCTCATGAGTCGGTGGCGTGGCTTGGAAAGGACTGGGTTTTGGCACTGTCACCAGGGTGCTCCGTGAGCCCTCCCCCGGCCTCCACTCACCAGGGTGCTCTGTGAGCCCTCCCCCGGCCTCTGGCTTGGCTACTTGGGGCCCCAGGGTGCCATCTTCCCTGTGGGCCCAGGTACATGTCTCAGGTGCTTTGGGGCCCCAAGGGTGTGGTTAGAACCACAGCCGTGTCCTCCTCAGGCCCACAGGCACTCCACCCTGTCCCTCCCACCTGAGAAGAGGCTGGCAGAGGAGCCACGAGCAGGGAGGAGGAAGATCCGGCTGGTCAGCCACCCGGTGCGTGAGCAGTGCCTGCACCTGTGCTGGCTTCCTGGTCTCCTCGGTGCCCCCGGCCAAGTTGGGATGTGGCCTGACGGGACCAGGGAAGCCACCCCAGGAGCTGATGTTCAGGGCAGCTGTGATGCTGGCAGGCTGGGGGCTCAAGTGTGCAGTTTCTTCCCAGCTGGAATCAGGCCCCACCTTTGGGCAGGCTTGGCTCTGGCGTTTCCCTTAAGTGTGTTCGAGTACCTGCCCCATGTGAGGGCGCAGCCTATTCCCAGCCTGGGATGAAAGAACTGAGTTACAGCCGGAGCCAGGAAGCCCCCTGCCTGCTGGAAAGCCCCAACTGCGGCAGCCTTTGTCCCTGTCCCTTGGCTTCTGGGAAGAACTGGGTGGTGCCATCAGGAAGTGGTGGCTGCTGAGGGGCCTGGGTGGGGAGTCCCTCGGCCGCCCCTGCCTTGGGGTGTGCAGAGATGGGCACTGCACATTGGGAAGCCCCTTCCTGTGAGCTCCCGTCCTGGGAGCCTCAGCTGCATCCGCTGTGGGGGCAGGGGTCTTGAGCGAGGAGGGAGATGGGCCCTGCAGGACCCCCAGCTGGAGGGAGAGCCCATCTCTGCCCATTCGCTGCTCTCAGTTCCCTACCAGCCTCTGACTGTGTGATCTGAGACAGGCCCAGCCCCGCCCAGCACCAAGGCCTTCTTCCCGCAGCACCTCCCTATGCCCACCCAGCCAGCCAGTGTCTGAGGCAGCAGCCCGAACCCCACCCCCTGCAATCACTGTTCCAGGGAACCTTCAGTGCTCCAGGGAAGGCTCTGCAGCCCCAGGTGGGATGGTGAGGCTGACCCTGACGGAGCCTTGGGCCTGTGTCCTACAGGAGGAGCCCGTGGCTGGTCCACAGGTGGACAGGGCCAAGCTCTTCATGGTGGCTGTGAAGCAGGAGCTGAGCCAGGCCAACTTTGCCACTTTCACCCAGGCCCTGCAGGACTACAAGGGCTCCGATGACTTCACTGCCCTGGTGGCCTGTCTCCGCCCCCTCTTTGCTGAGGACCCCAAGAAGCACAGCCTGCTCCAAGGTGCCCTGGCCTGCAGAGGCCACCCACCCTGAGGGCCATGCTGCCACTGTGCGTGGTGGGGGCTGACGGGACAGATACTTCCTTCACAGGTTTCTACCAGTTTGTGAGGCCCCACCACAAGCAGCAGTTTGAGGAGGTTTGCATCCAGCTAACAGGACGAAGCTGTGGCTATCGGCCTGAGCACAGCATTCCCCGAAGGCAGCAGGCACAGCCAGCTCTGGACCCCACTGGTAAGTGGGGCCCCCATGGGAACCTCAGACTCCTATGAGGAAGGCAGGGTGGTACTGCGGTCCTGGGGTGCCTCTGTTTCCGTATGAGAGTGATGGGGGCCACCTCCAGCAGCAGCAGCATCACTTATTGGGGAGACCCTGTGCAACTCCTTGCACTTCCTCTGCCCCCCCATGCATGGCCCTGTCCCTCCCATAGCCCCTGACCCCCCATGCACTGCACTGTCCAACGCTCACATGGCCTTGTCCCTCTTATAGCCCCCTGTCCCCCAGGCATGGCCCTGGGGGGTCAGCTGCACATGCCAGGGTGCTAGAACCCCAGACCCTATCCTCCCTACTCCTGCCTCTGCCTGGGGTGGAGTCCAAGCCTCCAGGGGCAGGAGCATCTGTGTTCATGCTTAAGGAACAGCCCCACAGAGTTCCCCTAGTGCAGGGTTCACCCCAGCAGGGAGCCTAGCTTTTTGGGAAGACCCCAGACCCCTTCTGGACTGGGTGCTCACTGGAGTGTCCTCACACCTTACCCACCCCAAGGCTCTAAGCTCCTGAGCGGGGCTTTGTTCTGCCCGCCACTGTTCCAGCCCCAGTCCAGCAGGAATGGTGGCTCCTCCACTGCCCCTGCCACCTGCGTGTGTGCCTGTCTGGGTTTCCCCTCCCTGGTCTGAAGAGGGTGAGGCCCCTTCAGCCAGCCCTGCCCCCTACCCCGGGGAACTTTCCAGATGTGGCTCTGTGTCTCTTCATCAGGAAGGATGGCACCGGATCCCAAGCTGACCCTGTCCAAGGCTGCGGCCCAGCAGCTGGACCCCAGAGAGCACCTGAACCAGGGCGGGCCCCACCTGACCCCCACGCCACCCCCCAAAGGTAGCTGGCTCCTGAGCCACGTGCAGCCTACGAGTTTGTGGGGCCCTCGGTTCTCGGCGAGGCTCGCGCCTGATGTGGCCTCAGAGCCTTTGAGCTGCAGCTACCGGTGGTGCCCCCGCTGTGGTGAGCTATCACCTGGTGGGGGCTGCTCCCGGTTCCACACCCCAAGGCCATCCTGAGCAGCAATCCAGGAATTCCTGAGAGGAAGGGCAGGCAGGGTGGTGGGACTCTCAGCCCTTCGCCCCAGTGCCACTGAGCCGTGCTACTCCCACACCAGGGGACCCTGACAGCCACCCACAGTGGGGGTCTGGAGCACGCAGAGCAGGGAAGCAGGGCCAGCGCGCCGTGAGTGCCTACCTGGCAGATGCCCGCCAGGCCCTGGGGTCTGCAGGCTGTAGCCAGCTCCTGGCAGCGCTGAGAGCCTACAAGCAGGATGACGACCTGGACAAGGTGCTGGCCGTGCTGGCTGCCCTGACCACCGAGAGGCCTGAGGACTTCCCCCTGCTGCAGAGCAAGTGGCCCCAGGGTGCAGCGGGTGGCGCAGAAAGTGGTGGGCAGGGTGGGGCCGTGCAGGGTCTGAGCGAAGTCCCCTGCAGGGTTCAGCATGTTCGTGCGTCCACACCACAAGCAGCACTTCTTGCAGACGTGCACAGACCTGACTGGCTGGCCCCACAGGGATACAGAGCTGCCGGGACCCCAGGAGGAGAGCCGTGGCATGCCTCCTGTGCTCGCTCACCGGACTCGCCGACCAGGTGGGGTGCCTGCCTGTCTGCTCCTGACGGCGCCCCAACCCCATGCCACCTTGGGAGTGAGCAGCAAAGCCCCAGGCACCCCTCAGACTGACTTATTTGCCTCCAGGCCCCTCATGGCCAGAGAAGGCCGGGAAGACGCAGAGCAAGATCTCGTCCTTCCTTAGACAGAGGCCGGCGGGGGCTGTGGAGGCGGACGGTTCAGCGGCAGGGCCCAGCCAGTCCTCCAGACCTCCCCACGGGCCTGCAGCATCTGAGTGGGGTGAGCCTCATGGGAGAGGCCTCGCTGGGCAGCAGGCCGCGGGAGCTCCGGGAGGAGGGCCCCTCTCAGCGGGCTGTGTGTGTCGGGGCTGCAGGGCGGAGGACGTGGTGCCCTTCCGGTGCCCTGCCTGTGACTTCCAGCGCTGCCAGGCCTGTTGGCAACGGCACCTTCAGGTTGGTGCCTGGCTGCTGCAGTCCCTGCCGGGCGTGGCCTCAGGTGGCGGGCTGAGGGGGAGAGGGCAGGCCCTTGGCCCGGGGGTGGTGCCTGGCAGGCATGTCCAGTAGGCTGCTTGTCTCCACAGGCCTCTAGAACGTGCCCAGCCTGCCACAACGCCTGCAGGAGGCAGAGCATCATGCAGGTCTTCTGGCCGGAGCCCCAGTGAGTGCCCATGGAGGCCGTCAGCACGCCCGATGTGGCTTGATCACCTGCTTGTCCAGCTCCAGTGGGCCAAGAACCCACCCAACAGAACAGGCCCACCTGTGCCTGCCTGGCCTGTTGCAGGTGCCCGGCAGGTGGGGCCCATGGTTGGTCACTGCAGTGGAGCAAGATCTGGACTTGCCTCTGAGAAGCCCTGAGCTACCTTAGAGTCTGGGGTGGGTTTCTGGGAAAGTGTTTCCCAGAACTTTCCCTGGCTCCTAGCCTGTGAGTGGTACTCAAGAGGCGTCCCAGCTGAGCCCCTGACAGGAAGGAGGCTCCTGTGGGCATGTGTCCATTTTTATTTGGGACAGGGCTCTCTAATAAAACTGCTGGCAGTGCCCAGGATGGTGTTTTCATGGCTGGGGGTTGGTGGAGGGATTTGAGGGTGCACAGAGGAACAGGGAGTTGGCAAAGTTGCCTCCCAGCCTGCCCTGTGACACGTACTTTCTCCACAGTGGGCTCAGCCCTGCCCTTGTCCTCACAGCTGCAGCCAAGCTGCAGTTTGTGAGGGACCCACCAACACCCCGGGCCATCTGGCCTGGCTGCTGGGTCAGGAGCTGCCCCAGGTGCTGAGAAGGGTGGTTCCTTGGCTGGTGAGGCCCCTGTCTGGGGAGGGATAGCGCCAGGTGGGTGAGGGGGCTGCCTGGGGAAGGAGGGGTTCCCATGGGGCATGACGAGGCCGGCCCCGCCCTCTACGCCCATATAGGGCTGCAGCAGGACGGGCTTGGGGACTGGGGGAGGAGGAGGGGGCGTGCTGGTCAGGCACGGCAGGGTCCGGTATCTGCACTGAGCCTCACTCTCCCTGCTCCAGCGAGGACCATGAGGGCACTGGAGGGGCCAGGCCTGTCCCTGCTGTGCTCGGCATGGGTGCTGCCCACCCTGCTGTTGGTGATGGCCACACGAGGAGCGGCAGAAGCACCCACCTACCCCCGGCGAGACCCAGAGACAGGAGAGTGGCTGGAGTGCGCCCAGTGCCCCCCAGGCACCTTTGTGCAGCACCCGTGCCGCCGAGACAGCCCCACAATGTGTGGCCCCTGTCCACCGCGCCACTACACACAGTTCTGGAACTACCTGGAGCGCTGCCGCTACTGTAACGTCCTCTGCGGGGAGCGAGAGGAGGAGGCGAGGCCCTGCCAAGCCACCCACAACCGCGTCTGCCGCTGCCGAGCCGGCTTCTTCGCACACGCTGGTTTCTGCCTGGAGCACACGCCGTGTCCACCTGGCGCCGGCGTGACTGCCCTGGGTGAGAGGCGGTCGAGGGGAGGGTCCCCCTCCGGGGAGTGGTGGCCAGAGGTGTGGCGGGTGGTGTTGCCACTCCCAGGCTTGCACCCTGAGCGAGGACACCAGTTCCCCTGACCCTGTTCTCCCCTCCTGGCCGCAGGCACCCCCAGCCAGAATACACAGTGCCAGCTATGCCCCCCAGGCACCTTCTCAGCCAGCAGTTCCAGCTCAGAGCAGTGCCAACCCCACCGAAACTGCACGGCCCTGGGCCTGGCCCTCACTGTGCCGGGCTCCTCCACCCATGACACCCTGTGCACCAGCTGCACCAGCTTCCCCCTCAGTACCACGTTACCAGGTGGGCCGGGTGAGCCAGGTGAGCGGAGGACCTGCCAGCTGGGCTCGCTCTGGGAAGGGCCCACGGCAGATTTAAGGGGTCAGGGGTCCCTGCCTTAGATCCCCACCAAGGCCACCACCTCAGGGGTGGCTGAGGATCAGGATCCAAGCTGGCACAGTCTCCTCTGGGGAGCACTTGGAAGGTGGGTGGCACACTCCCCTAACTGCTCCAGAGGAAGGTGGCTGCCTGCTCCGACATGGGGAAACCGAGGTCCAATGGCAACCACTGTTGAGAAGTCGCCGGGGGAAGTGACCCCCTTAAGTCAAGACAGGTCCAGTCCATCTGGGGGTCCCAGCTCGCCCCTCCCAGTGACCCAGGAGCCCCAAGCCCCTGCCTGGGCCCTGTTGCCTCTCCCAGCCCCGCTCCTCCAAGCAGTCGCTCCCGCCCTCAGGCCTTTGCCCCAGCGAGCGCTGACTCTGAAAGCAAGGTATCTGGCAGGCCCCCACCAGCCTGTCTGGAAATGACTGGACCCTGCCTCCCCTCCTCCTGCAGGAACGGAGGAGTGCGAGCGCGCCCTTATTGACTTCGTGACTTTCCAGGATGTCTCCATCAAGAAGCTGCAGCGGCTGCAGCAGGCCCTCGAGGGCCTTGGGGGCTGGGGTCCCGCACCAAGGGCGGGCCGAGTGGCCTTGCGGCTGAAGCTGCAGCAGCGGCTCAAGGAGCTCCTGGAGGTGGGGGACGGAACGCTGCTGGTGCGGCTGCTGCGGGCGCTGCGCGTGGCCAGACTGCCCGGGCTGGAGCGGAACATCCGTGAGCGCTTCCTCCCCGCACACTGAGCCTGGCCCCCTTGCCCCCCTTATTTATTGTACATCCTTGGCCCCCACATGCACTAAAAAGAGGCTTAAAACTTTTTTTCTTAAAAAATGAGGTTTCTTAAAGCCATTCCGTAAAACTGGTTGTGGCCTGTTGTGCAGCCGCTGGGACAGCAGCGGGGCCGCCTGAGCTGCCCGGATCCCTCAGGCTCCCACCACAGCTGCTGCCTGGAGCTTCCCCTTCCGGGGTCAGTCAGTGGGCAGCACCCCCCTCTGCTCCCTGCTGGCTGTGGCGTGTGGCGGGGTCCCCAAAGCTCATGGTGGTTGACCTGGGTGGGCATACCTGCTGGATGAACAGGGCAGGGCTCAGGCTGGCCTGTCATCGGGGCCCCACACTAACCCCCCCACCCCCCTTGAGTTCCTCCCATTCCCAACTCGGGATTTCCTGAGAGGGGACCTGCCAGAGACCACCCCCAGGCATCCCGTGCGCTTCCTGGGAAGTGAGGCTTTTCACCTCTGGGGCAGGCTCTGAAGTCTCCAGAAACATCCAGAGCAACTGGGGCCTGCCTCAGCCACACACCCCTCCCCAGCGTGGTCAGACATCCCTGTGGCTGGAGGCCCAGCCCTCCCACAGGTCCTAGGAATCAACCTTTGGGACATGCACAGGCCCCCCCGCCCCACCCAGAGATGGCGTGGGGACTTCCAGGCCTCGCTCCCGTGAGTCACAGCCACCCCCACCCTGACTCATGTCCCTTCCCAGAAGCTCCTCCCAGGCCCCCCATGTCCCATATCCGCAGGAAAGGACAGGCCATGGCTCTGGGCCCACCTGGGGAACCCCTCACTTGCCCTCAGCAGCCCGGGGCCACCTTCACTGCGTCAAGAGCTGAGCCTCAGGCCTCCAGGAGGGAAGGGATGGACAGAGCCAGTCTCGCCGTCTTTATTTTGTGCTCACCCTGGACAGCACTGGGCAGGCAGCTCCTGCCCACACCCAGCTTCAGCCCACTGGGGAAGAGCAGAACAATCGGCGGGCCCTGTGGGGGCTGTGCAGGGAGGGCCCCAGGACCAGCCTCACCCCCAAACAGGATGCAGGCCCAGCACAGCACTGATTCGGGGCCCCACAGAGAACCCCCCAGCCCACGCCAGGGGGGCCCAGGGCACAGCGTCACCTGGCTGGAGGAGGGCTCTGGACCCCACAAACACTCCCCAGCGTGCAGGTGTGGGGCACAAAACACTCCCAGCAGGACCCCTCAGCTGTTTGCATCAGTAAGCTTCCTCCAGGGGAGTTAAGATGAGGTAAAGCCAGGCAGGCCTCCTCAGCCCTGTCCTGAGGCTGCATCTGAACCCAGGGCCCCACTGGCCTTTGAGGACATGGCCTGGGTCTTCCTCAAGGCAAGTTCAGCCCCAGACCACCTCTCAGGTCACAGGGGGCAGAAGCCAGAGGGCAGCCATGGCCTCACCGACCTCTTCCTTGATGGGCTGGACAGGCAGCTACAGGATCTCCCAGAGGCCCCACGGAGCTGTCCCCACACAGCCCAAGCAAGCCTAAGCACTGGAGCCCCAACTCCCAACCAGGTCTCCCTCAGACCCCCCAGAATGGGCCTAGGAGGGCAGCAGCTGCACCCCGTGGAAGGGGCGCCAGAGGGCCTGGGCTAGCCAGGCTGCCTGGCTCCCCACCGAAGCCTCTGCTTCTCCAGACACAGAGGAAAGTTTGTCTTCGAGAAAACAAAGCAACAGAGGAACCCCAAAGCAAAGTAAACCCACCCCCCAGATGAGCAGCACGGGAGCCAACAGGAACCACTCCTCCAGCACCGGGGACCAGGGGACCAGCGTCCCCACGGCAGGCAGGCGGCGGGCGGTGCCTACGTGATGTCCCTCTGCCGGGGCGGCCGGTGCAGGTTTCGCACGACGCACTTCACCATCCACTCGATGCCCTCACGCACCCCCTTGCTGCGAAGACAGGGCTGTGAGGGGGCTGGCCTCGGTCCCCAAACCCCCGAAGGCGCAGCCCACTCACCCCGTGAGGGCGGAGCAGGCCTGGGTCAGGCAGTCCCGCCTGCCAATCTTGCCCGAGCAGTCGCTGAAGGCCGTCTTGATGTCAGGGATGGAGAGGCTCGTCTGGGGGAGGTGAGGCCAAGGCCGTAAGGAGCAGACCCCATGTCAAGGCCCTGTCCTGCCGGTGGGCCCGGGGCTCTCAGAAGGGCAACTGCCCTTCACCCCACGAAACAGGAGTCCGCCAGGTCCCAGTGTCTCCCACAGAGGCTACGGCGGTGAGGACCCTGTGCTCGGCCCAAGGCTGCATGCGGCTGCTGCCGCCCGGGACAAACTTTAGACGTCCTCCACGGCTCCAAGGAGCCCACTCCCATCCCCTCCCTGAGGGACACCTTGAGCCCTGAGGTGGCGATCCGAGGGCTGAGGCCTGGACAGTGCAGGAGGCAGGTCCTGGGGCCAACGAGGCGGGGGATGATAAAGGGGGGTAGGGGAGTCAAGTCACGCTGGCTTCTGCTTACACACCTGCCCAGTCCTAAAAGAGCAGCCCTCCCCTCCCCTTTCCTCCAAGGAGAGAACCCTGCCCCGTACCAGGTGTCCCTCTTGTCAGCTGAGATTATGGGGCAGGCCAGCCCTACAGGAGGGGGCAACAGAGCCCCCCCAGAGAAGGTGGGAAGTGAAGATTCACCCTGACCCTCAGGACGCCAGGCTGCTTCTGTCCAAAGCTCCTTTAAGAGGACAGCAAAAAACAGTGTGGCCAGTGCTCCCAGGGGCAGTGGCACCTCAGAGGGGTCTTGAGGGGCTGTCCTGGGGGGTGGGGCAGGCACAGATGCCAGGTGAGAACAGGTGAGGGTCAGAGTTGACCCTCAACGGGGCCCCAGCATCACTTCTCTGAGCTCCAAGTTTCACTGGAGTCTCTCAGCTCAGCCACACGCTCCTGAGGACAGGCACTCCTGAGGCACGGCCATCCATCCTCCAGGGGAGAGGGCCCTGGGCCTCCACACAGCTCAGACACACACTCCTGAGGACACGCACTCCTGAAGCACGGCCGCCCTCCGGGGAGAGGGCCCTGCATGGCAGGAACAGGCCTCTGGACGGCTGCCCTGGGGTGGGAGAACCTCCAGGGCTGGCAGTAGCACAGAGAGAGGAACTAGGCTGGGGAGCTGGAGGTCCCGGGTCTGCTGGAGGCAGGGTGGGCCTTGAGAATGGCTCTGTGCCCGCTGGGCTGTCACTGGGGCTGGGGTGTCCGGGTGCACACACTGTTCCCCTTGCGGGGGTTGGGGGGCACCTGTGCCTGCAGGAGCCTGGGGACTTGGGAAGCTGCTGCACGCAGGAGGCGGGGTGGGGCTCACCTCCACATCCTGCTTGTTGGCCAGCACCAAGACGGGGACACCGCACAGCGCCTCACTGGTCACCACCTTTTCTGGGGAGGGTAGGAGAGGCAGCACCTCACACCCAGCATCCTTCCTCTGACTACCCATGGGCCCACAGGCATGGACGCTGAGTCAGCTGCTTCCCTCCTGCCCCGCACGGAGCAGGAGCGCTTCTGACCGACAGTCACTGGGCCAGCCCCAGGCAGAGCTGCCCAAGCTGGATCTGCCCCTGCTTCCCATCCGTCCCTCCCAGAGCAGCCAGGCCACACTCACCGAACGCCTGCTTGGACTCTGCCAGCCTCTCCTCGTCCGTGGAGTCAATGACATAGATGACACCGTGACACTCTGCATAATACTGCAAACAGCAGGAGTTGAGGCTCAGTCCCCACCCTGCCAAGGGCCAGCAGGGCCAGGCCCATGTCACAGCCACTGTGAGGGGCTCACTTGAGGAAGGGGCAGGAGGGCAGCCCCCAACTGCAGGACCCTACTGGGATGCCTTCTGGGGGCTGCAGGGAGATCTGGGAGTGGAGATGCCCATAGGCATTCCTCCTGAGAACCTGCCTGCGACTTTTCACCCGACATTGGCCGGAGAAAAAGGTGAAAGGCAGGGATTGGGCCAGACATGGTGGCTCACACCTGTTACCCCAACACTTAGGGAGGAAGATCACCTGAGCCTCCGAGTTCAAGGCCAACCTGGGCAACAATGAGACCTCCTCTCTACAAAAGTTTATGGTAAATAAGCTTTTAGTCCTAGCTATTCAAGAGTTTGAAGTGGGAGGACGGCTTCAGCCTGGGAGGTTGAGGCTGTAGTGAGTTCTGATCATGCCACTGCATTCCAAGCTGGGTGAGAATGAAGCCCCATCTCAAAAAAAAAAAAAAAAAAAAAGACAGAGTTTGGGGGCGTGCACCTGTGGGGCAGGGAGGGAGTGTGGCCACGTGGATGACAAGCCTGACCAGCGCCACTGAGGAGCGAGGGACAGGGCCAGCACCATCTGCTAAGCGAGCCCTCCCTGCCAGGCCAGGGCCAGCGTCACTGCGCTCAGACCTCTGCAGGCGGGGTGTGGTCAGTCCTGGGCTCACTGGTGGCACTGCTGGGCAAGACAGGGCACATACCCTGTGGCCTCACACGAGTTCCAAGCCCCAGACCAGATGAGTTCATCTCTCCCCCAACCAGAAAAAAATGGGAGACTGCATCCACTGGAGCAGAGGACGGCTCACATCTGCCACTTTGCCTCCAGGCTGTGCCAGCTCTCCTGCCCAGAGACCTGGACTGGATGCTGACCAGGTAGGACAAGCTGGCGGTCAGTGTTAAGACACCCCACTGACAGCGTGAGAACCCAGAAGACACAGCCCAACTCTCCGAAATCCTTATATGTCCCGAGCAGGGAGAGCCAGACAAGCTTCTGCACCAACACTTCCCACAGCGGAGGGAAGGAAGCCCAAGGCCAGGCATCCTCCCGGGTTCTACAGACCGGTCCCACAGAAGCCACTACAGGCGGACCCTAAGGTGGAGACCGCTGTGGCAGGAGGGTTGGCTCCATGGAGGCTGCAGCAAGCCCAGTGAGAGAATCCCCATGGCCGTGCGGCCCCCGGGGCTTCTAAGCAGGGTGGCAGAAGGTTCACGTGCAACCAGGGTCCTGAACCATGGGACCGCGTGGCCAGAGCCACCATCACACCTACCAGGCACAGGGTGCACAGCCCAGCAGGGCCGAGTGCAGGCAGGACCCAAAGCCCCAGGCCCAGCAGAGGCATCACAGCAGTGGACCCTGTGGAGTACCCCAAAACGAGGGGGAAGAGGATGTCCAGGCGTGGCTCCTGGCTGGCCAGCTGATGAGTGGGGGCAGGCCAGAGGTGGGCAGCAGCTATACTGGCCTCTCTCAGGCAAGCCCTCCAGCGCCAGAGGCCAGGGCACGTCCTCACATGGAGCACCAGGCGGCCCGTCCCGTCCTGCTTCCGTGGGAAGTCATGGCCCAAGGCTGGCTCGTGGACAGGCCTGTGTTCAGCAGAGTGGGCACCGGAGGCTGGGAGTGGGCGTCTCAAGGCCTCCCAGGGCACCCGCCAGAGCCTCTCGGCTGGACGATGGACACACAGGTGGGGTACAAGCCCAGTGGGATGGGCTCCACTCACAAAGGGCGGAGGAACAACTGGCAAAGGCCCAGCCAGACACGAGCAGCACAGCTGACCCCACTGGGGCAATCAGAGAGACTGTGGGTCTGAGTTTGTCTCCCCAGCAGCAATGGGAGCTCCCCAACTGCAAAGTGCCAGCCAGCCTGAGACAGGCATTACAGCAAAGGACCCACACACGGACGCTGACCCAGGGTCCAGCACCAGGATGAGGCCAACTCCCAGTCAGAGCCCTTTCTGTGCTTGCTTCATGGTGGCCGTGCTGCACTGCACAAGGATGCAATGTCAGGAACCAGGTGGAAGCAGAAGCCTCCCTTCCGGCCTCTCCCAGTGACTCATGGGCGTCTCTGCTGCAGACCCTCCCGGCTCTGAGCTCAGCAGGGTCAGGGGTCCCGACCACTAGAGCAGCACGTGCTCAGCAGACACACTGAAGAACAAACCACAGCTGCCTCAGGGGCATAAGCTGCACCTTGTGTCTAGGGGACCCTGGTGAGCAGGAGACTGGGCTGCCATTCCACAGCTGGGGACCCAGGGAGCCACTGGCCCCACAGAGATGGTGTGTGGAGAAGGACTCAGACTGCCAGGAGGTCACACCCCAGCAGAAGTGCACTGCGGGGGGCACTCAAGGAAGAACGCAGCCCCAAGACCAGCTGCAAGGGTGGGCTATAGTGGCCCCTGGAAGCCTCCCTCCTCCAGCTTCCCCTCAAGAGAGGCCCTCAGGACCTTGGAGGAACCACTCCCCAATGTGGAAGGTGGTCCACTCAGGGCTGCGGCTGCGGCCAGTGCCGACATCCGCAGCCCCACTGTAGTCTTGCTTCATGCTGGAAACACTGCACCTGCAGGTGACCTCGTTTTAGGTTTCTGTGGGACCCACTTTGACTGCAAAGAGCCATGTTGCCAGGTCACACCTGCCCAGGGCAGCCCACAGACTGTGGTGTGACGTCCCAGCCATGGCCCCACGTGGCACAGAACGGCAAGCTTGCCTCCAGGTCTCCCGGCTGGTGCAACCACAGCTCCACAGATCCTGCTGCCGGAGTGGACCTCTCCTTGTCCCCACCGCCTTCCAGGTGCCAACCCCCAATGTGCATCCTGTACCTCAACCTCTGTCTCGGCGTCGCTGCCTGAGACACGAGCCTGTGACAAGAGCATCCTCACCCGTGTCACCCCCCAAGCGCGCTGGGCACTGGACACACAGGCTATGACCAGCTTGTCCTGTCTGACTTACGTGGCCCCAGAGGATCTATCAAAGGTCACTTGGCCATGGGAGAAATGCCCTCTTGGCTAGAAGTCAGGGCAGGAGGGGACGCTTTGGTGGGGCCTAGGAAAGGGGGCCTGGGATCAAAAAGGAGATCAGGACCTGGGCACTCAGCTCTAGAGATGGCAGCCAGCAAGCATTAGGGCAGCCAAGGCACTGGGCGCCCCAAGCCCACTGTGCCAGCCTCAGGCAGGGAGCCCCCGAGGAAGGCAAGGCTCTGTCCTGCTCAGCGCTGGAGTCAGTGCTCAGCCCAGGCTGGGGCTGTGGAGGAGGGACACCACACTGGGATCTCAGAAATGTCCAATTTTGACATGCTCAGCTGACATGCTGAGTAACGAACCACATTACCCACAAAGTGGGTGACGAAAGGTGCTGAGGAAGAGACCAAAGGGTGCACTCTTTGAAAGAAATGGACTGGAGGGCAGGGTGGGGGTGGTGCTGGGCAGGGAGCCTTACCTTGTCCCACAAAGACTGCAGCTCTTCCTGGCCTCCTAAGTCCCAGAACATGAGGCGAGCCTTTCCCACATCCACAGTGCCGACTGGGCGGGGGGGAGAGGGGGGAACGGGCAGGGCTTGCAATCTTGGTCCCTGACACACCAAGTCCCAGCTCTCTCTTGGGGGATGGAGCAACCACTCTGGGGCCACTCAGAAGGGACTTGAGAGGGGCTGACAGGGCTCTGGCCACTGGCCAGATGGCCTGTGAACATCACAGCATCCTCAAGGTCCCAAACCCACAGCCCTGCTATTCAGACCCCTTACTGTTGAGACCCACGGTGGTGGTGATCTTGGATAGACTCATCCCCTTGTAGTTCTTGTTAAACCGGGTTTTCGACTGCTCCAGGAAGGTCTGAGGAGACAGCGGGGCAGACACATCAAATGGGGACCACAGCGGTTTCCCAAGTCTTTTTCCCAAATATCCTTACTCAGGCCTGCTCCTTAAAAGACAAAAGACAGAAACAGAGCAATATTCTGCTCTTCAAGAAGCTGGCGGTGACCACCCTGTCTTCTCAGAAGTCTGGATTCTGTCTGGGTGGTGAGCATGCAGCCGACACCGGGCCGTGGGGAGGGGCTCAGGCGAGGGAGGGGGCGCTCACCGTCTTCCCAGCATTGTCCAGGCCCAGGATCAGGATGCAGTACTCGTCCTTCTGAAACATGTACTTGTACAGGCCGGACAGCAGCGTGTACATCCTGCCCTGGACACCCGACAGATGTCACTGCGCAGCCAGAACGCACCTCCCCGCCCCGAGTTTCTCCACGGCGGTCGGTGGGGCCGCACGTCCAGCTGACCCCTCCGGACTAGAACCCGGGGCCGTTCCCGCCTCCTCATCTCTCTCCCACCCCATCCCTCTGAGACTCTTGTGCCCCCGTAACGTCTCCCAGATCAGCCACCGTCCGTCACTCCGGCCCGCGGGACCACCCCGCCCCGCGGGACCACCCCGCCCCGCGGGACCACCCCGCCCCGCGGGACCACCCCGCCCCGCGGGACCACCCCGCCCCGCGGGACCACCCCGCCGGCGTTCACACGAGCTCGGCCGCGCCCCCGCCCTCCCCCCGGCGTCGCTCCCACGCTTCTCGCGCGCGGAACGGGGAACGCACTGGCTGCAGCCCCGCCTGGGCACAGCGCCCTCGGGCGTCCGGCCCCGCGCCCCACCGAGTAGCAGCCAGGAGCCCCTGCAGGCGCCGGCGGGGGCGGGGGCGCCCCAGCACCCCGTTTCTTAAAACCGGGACGGCCTGTGGGGAGCAGACCCGCAGGCAGCGCGCGGCGGGCGGGGACGGACTCCGCGGAGGAGGAACTGCGGTCGGGGCCCCGGGCTCCGGCGGCTGCACGTCGCGGCCGCCAGGTTCGAGGCTCGCCGACAAGCGGCCAAAGCCGCCTCCTGCCACACCCGCGTCCCGACCTCGAGTCCAGGGCCGCCCCTCGGGCCTCGGGCCCCCGCGCAGCCCGCGACCCACCTGCGTCCGCCGCGGCCTCTAAGCCGCCGCTGCTGACCCCGCACCGACCCCGCGCGGCGCCTGACGGGACGCGGGCCGGCCTCGGGGCAGGAGCTGAATCGCGTCCCGGCGGCCTCTGCGCTCCGCTTCCCGGCTGCCACCGCGCGCCGGGCACTTCCGGAGGCGGTGGCGCCGAGAGGAAGTGCCGGTCGGCGGCGAGGGCCAAAGCGGGCGCCGGGCCGCTCTAGCCGGTGAGGCCGGCGGGCTCTCTATGGCGGCGGCCGGGAAAGCGCGCGGAGGAGGTGCCCGGCCCGGGGCGAGGGGGCAGCGGTTTGCGGGGACGCGGCCCTGGCCGGGCGGGGGGCGCCGGGCGGGGGGCTGCGGGCGCGGCGGGTGCGCTCGGCGGGGGGCCGGGCGGGGTCACCCTGCGGGGAGGGGGTGACGCGGGACCCGGCTGGCAGCGAGCCCGGGGCGGCTCGGAAGGGAAGCGCGGAGCCCGAGCGGGGGTACCCGGGCTGCGACCTCCGCGCCGGGAGCTGTCGCCCCGAGCCGGTGTCTCCGCCAGGGCAAGGGGACGTGCCCGTGCCCGCCGCAGGCCGTGGTGGCGGCTGCGAGACCCTCGCTCCGGGTCGGGCCCGAGACGCGGGCTCAGCGCGCTCCTCTTCCCGCAGCTCCGGCCCAGCGCCTGCCTCGCTCAGCATGGACGAGGACAGCCTGGAGGCCGCCCTGCAGACCTACCGTGCGCAGCTGCAGCAGGTGGAGCTGGCCCTGGGCGCCGGCCTGGGCTCGTCCGAGCAGGCCGACCTGCGCCAGCTGCAGGGGGACCTGAAGGAGCTCATCGAGCTCACCGAGGCCAGCCTGGTGTCTGTGAGGAAGAGCAAGCTGCTGGCCGCGCTGGACCGAGAGCGCCCGGGCCAGGAGGATGCTGAGTACCAGGCTTTCCGGGAGGCCATCGCCGAGGCGGCGGAGGCACCGGCAGCCCCTGGCGCTGGATCGGAGACCGTTCCTAAAGCAGAGACGGGGCCAGAATCCAAGGCAGGGGGGCAGCAAGAGGGAGAGGAGGAGGAAGAGCTGAGTGGGACCAAGGTGAGCGCGCCCTACTACAGCTCGTGGGGCACCCTGGAGTATCACAACGCCATGGTGGTGGGCACAGAAGAGGCGGAGGATGGCTCGGCGGGTGTCCGTGTGCTCTACCTGTACCCCACGCACAAGTCCCTGAAGCCCTGCCCGTTCTTCCTGGAGGGAAAGTGTCGCTTCAAGGAGAACTGCAGGTAAAGCCCTTTGCTGCCAGATGGCAACCTCGAGGCGCACGGGGCGCGCACACAGGGTCGGTCACGATCGGCCCTCCCTTGCAGTTGGTCTGTTTCCGGGGGCAGGCGGGCTGTGACAGCAGTGTCCTTGTTTAGGCATCTACCTCCTTCTTCTGGGATAAAAGCAGGGAGCATGGAAGGAGGCTAAGCGCGGTGGCCCACGCCTGTAATCTCAGCACTTTGGGAGGCCCGGGGGGGAATCACCTGAGGTCAGGAGTTAGAGACCAGTCTGGTCAACATGGCAAAACTTCATCTCCATGAAAAGTACAAAAATCGGCCAAGCGCAGTGGCTCACGCCTGTAATTCCAACACTTTGGGAGGCCCAGGCGGGCGGATCACGAGGTCAAGAGATGGACACCATCCTGGCCTACATGGTGAAACCCCGCCTCTACTAAAAATATAAAAACCTGCTGGGTGTGGTAGTGTGTTCCTGTGATCCCAGCTGCTCCGCAGGCTGAGGCAGGAGAATCGCTTGAGTCCAGGAAGTGGATGGAGGTTGCAGTGAGCCGAGATCACCAGTGTCGAGTGTCGAGCCGCACTACACTACACTCCAGCCTCGTGACAGAGTGAGACTCCGTCTCAAAAAAGAAAAAGTACAAAAATCAGCCAGGCGTGGTGGCAGGCACCTCTGGTCCTAACAACTCAGGAGGCTGAGTCAGGAGAATCGGTTGAACCCGGGAGGCTGAGGTTGCAGTGAGCCGAAATCCAGCCCCTGTGCTCCAGCCTGGGCGACAGAGAGAGGCTTATGTGGAAGCAAATAGGTCCCCAACCTATTGTCAGTTTGGTTTATTTGTTTTTTTGAGACAGGGTCTTACTTTGTCACCCAGGCTGGAGTGCAGCCTGGACTTCCTGGGCTCAATTGATCCTCCTGCCTCAGTCTCCCAAGTAGCTGGACTGCAGACGCACACTATCACACCCAGCTAATTTCTGTATTTTTAGTAGAGGTGGGGTTTTGCCGTGTTGCCCAGGCTGGTTGCACACTCCTGAGCTCAAATGATCCACCCTTTCTGGCCTCCCAAAGTGCTGGGATCACAGGCGTGAGACACTGGACCTGGCCCTGTTGTCAGTTTTATTCTCTAGAATTCAACTTTTAAAATGTACTTTAATGGAAATTTTGAAACCTGCCCCAGATGAGAGAGCCTAGCACAATCACTGCCGCAGTCTGTTATCATTTGCCAGTCTCGTTTTGTCTGTTCCCCTGCCCCACTTTTTCCCTTCCTAGATATTTTAAAGCAAATTTCAGAAGGTACTGGGTTTTTCCAACTATGAATACTTCGGAGTAGGTCTCTGATAAGGAAATTGCTTAAAAAGTAACTTTTTGGAAGTCCAAGTCAGTGTGAAGACAGAGTCACTTCCACGTCATTGTAGATAACGCATTTCACGGCAGCACCTCCCCCACGTTCAAATATCCACAGCTGTCATCGTGATGTCTCCATTTCCGGAAGCGCATAGCTTTATTTTTGCTCCTTTTTACTTTTCTCCGGGAAGAAATATTTACCAAGCTTTCTAGTAGGTAATTTTCTTTTTTAGCCAACAGTTCAGGCTGACCAGGTAACACCCCCAGTTCTTTGGATGTCTTACTTTATGTGTTGTTTTGTTTTTGTTTTTTTTTAATAGGGTCTTGCTGCTCTGTCACCCAGGCTGGAGTGCAATGGCACAATCTCAGCTCACTGCAATCTCTGCCTTCCTAGCTCAAGCCATCCTCCCACTTCAGCCTCTCTGATAGCTGATCCTACAGGCGTGCATTGCCATGCCCAGCTAATTTTGGTATTTTTTGTAGAGACAGGGTTTCAGCATGTTGCCCAGGCTGGTCTCAAACTCTCGATCCCCTCGATGAGAGATCCGACACATCCCTGTGGTGCTTCCTTTGGGCCAGGCACTGCTCCAGGAGTTTCACACGTGTTCATTCATCTGTGCAGCAACCCCTTAGGTAGGCCCTGCAGTCACACTGTTTGACAGAGGAGGAAACAGTAATAAAAGAACTGAGTGACCGGCCCAAGGCTGTGAGGCTCAGAGGGCTCCGAGCCGTCCTCAGCCCTCGTCTCGTTCCCCTCTCCACGGTGCTGCTTGCCGTATCAGCGTCAGGCCTAATCTGAAGCCTTCTGAAGAGTCTTCCAGACGCCCACCTTGCCACCACTTGGGACTGATAAGTTCTCTTGGATTTGCCTTGGACTCTTTTTTTTGAGACAGGGTTTCGCTCTTGTTGCCCAGGCTAGAGTGTGATGGCACGATCTTGGCTCACTGCAGCCTTCACCTCCTGGGTTCAAGGGATTCTCCTGCCTCAGCCCCCTGAGTAGCTGGGATTACAGGCATGTGCCACCACACCCGGTTAATTTTTGTGCTTATTAGTGGAGACAGGGTTTCACAATGTTGGCCAGGCTGGTCTCAAACTCCTGACCTCAGATGATGCACCTGCCTCGGCCTCCCAAAGTGCTGAGATTATAGGCGTGAGCCACTGTGCCCAGCCAGCGTTGGATTTTTTTAAATAAATAATAAGAGGCTGGGCGCGGTGTCTCACACCTTTAATCCCAGCACTTTGGGAGGCTGAGGCAGATGGATCACTTGAGCCCAGGAGTTTGAGACCAACTTGGGCAACATGTTGAGACCCCATCTCTACTAAAAATACAAAATTAGTCAGGCATGGTGGTGGGCACCTGTAGTCCCAGCCACTCGGGAGGCTGAGGTCAGGGCATCACTTGCGCTCAGGAGTTCAAGACCAGTCTGAGCATCTTGGAAAAACTCCGTCTTTATAAAAAATTAGCCAGGTGTAGTGACACGTACTTGGCTAATTTTAGTCCCAGCTCTTTGGGAGGTTGAGGTTGGAGGGTCACTTGAGCCCAGGAGTTTGAGGCTATAATGAGCCGTGACCATGCCACTGCACTGCAGTGTGGGAGGAAGAGTGAGACCCTGTCTCAAAAATAAAAAATAGCGAGGCATGGTGGCCTGTGCCTGTGGTCTTAATTACTCTGAAGGATCACTTGAGCCAGGAGTTCAAGGCTACAGTGAGCTGAGATTGCGCCACCGCACTCCAGCCTGGGTGACAGAGACCCTGTCTCAGCAAAAAATACAATAAGAGGCTGAATGTGGTGGCTCACACCTGCCATCCCAGCACTTTGGAAGACTGAGGCAGGTGGATAACCTTAGATCAGGAGTTTCAGATCAGCCCGGCCAACATGGTGAAACCCTGTCTCTACTAAGAATACAAAAAATTAGCTGGGCATGGTGGTGCACGAATCTAGTGAGGTGTGATGCTCCTGGCTCTGCTAAAGGAGGAGAATCACTTGAAACCGGGAGGCAGAGGTCGCAGTGAACCGAGATCACACCACTGCACTCCAGCCTGGACAACAGAGCAAGACTCTGTCTCAAAAAAAGAAAAGAAAAACATGTTATAAATAGTACAGCTAATGTTGAAGTAGCCTTCACACTTCCCCTCCACTCCACCCTCACATTCTCTTCTCCCTCCCGAGAGGCGGCTGTGATCACAGCTTTGGTGTTATTTCTTTCCAGCATACGGGCACATGTCATTTAACAGGAACACAGGTGATTTCATCATTGTTTGAACGTTGTAGAGTACACGTACACACACCTGGACGGTAGCGTCCCCTGCAGACCTGGGCTGTGTGGAGTCTGTTCTTGGCTGCAAACCTGCACGCTGAACTAAACATGCAAATGTAACACTGTGGTAAATATCTGTGTCTAAACAGAAAAAAATACAGTAAAAATATGGTATAGAAAGATGTGAAATGGCACCCTTGTATGGAAAACTTATCCTAATTGGAGTTTACCGGACTGGAAGGTGCTTGGGGTGAGTCAGTGAGCGAAGGTGAAGGCATGAGTCGTTACTGGACAGCACGGTGGACTTCATCAGCCCTGCACTCGGGGCACGCTGAATGTCTAAAGTGAAAGAATCTCACTGTGACATTACGGTGGCCGTGACATCACCAGGCGGTGGGGAGTTGTTAGTCCGTTATAACCCTTTGGGACCACCATATGCATTCTGTCACTGACCATGATGTTCTGTAGGACGTGAGTGTGTAGTAACTCCTTACACACCTGTATCTACAAATGGTCTGTAAAAACAAATATTTTTATTTTTTGAAACTTTAAATACATGGTATCATATATTATGATTCACTTAAAGCTTGCGTTTTTGACGATGTCTTTAGAGACATCCACGTTGCTATTTGTAGAACTGTTTGGTTCATTTTAACTGCAGTATCATTTCCCCTCATGACAGTGCTACGTTTTATTTATTTTCACCCTTTCAGGTGGTTTCCAACTTTAATTTGTTGCCATCAGTGGGCAGTGAACATCCAACACGTGCTTTCTCTTGCTCTCAGTGCGTTTCTCTAGTATGTGGCCAGTGTAGAGAGTGCAGGCAC